>NC_045428.1:543541906-543841906 GCF_902635505.1 Sarcophilus harrisii
TGCAGAAATATGTGTAGAAGAATTACACATGTTTAACATATATTGGATTAGTTACTTGCCCTTTAGGGGAGGGAGTGGGGGAAAAGGAGAGAAAATTTGGAACCCAAGGTTTTGCAAGGGTTAATGTTGAAAAATTATTCATGCATATATTTTGAAAATAAAAAGCTTTAATAAAAAAGGCCAAAAAAGTAATGTGTATGCCCCATCCATCCATTAGTTTAATACCCAGGAACTATTCTGAGTGAACTTAGGCCCATCCTTTGAGCTTCCCCTTTCACTAAAGGATAAAAATAATCACATGGATGATTTATTTTATTTTTGCCTTTATTCCTCCCAGCACTAGCACAGAACCTAGCCCATAGTAGATGCTTAATAAATTCTTGTTGATCACTGAGGAGTTAAATGATACAGTCAAAAATGAATCTTATCACTCTCCTGTCTTCAGGCAATGGTATACATGTGGTGATAGAAATCACAGAACTTGGAAGTAATACAGGACCTGAGCCCTTCATTTGCAGAGTAGGGAAATGAAGCTTACCCAACATTATATAGCAACTCAGTGGAAGAGTCTAGTCTAAACTAGAATCTAGATTTCTTGACTGTCAGTTTGATTATTTTTTTAATACGCCACACAGTTAACCTAGTCCAACTCAGTTAAGGTCTCTTACTTTACATCCACATATCTATAGGATTCCAGTCCAAGGACATTGTTACTGTCTCCCACCTCTTTCTCAGAAAAGAAATTCTTTCTCATGGTGATTCAGTAGATTTTATTTTTATTCCTTTCTTTAAAGACATGGAGAAAGCCTGATTTAGTAGGTTGAGCATTAGATATTATTAGTCAGAAAAACTTCATTCAAATCTTGGCTCTGACATTAATTTACTTTTTGATCTTGAGCAAACAATTTCTTTTTTCTATGCCTCAATTTTCCCATCTGTGATATGAGTAGATTGAATGTAGTGTTCTTTTAGGGCGCTTCCAGCTCTGCCCCTTTTTGCTCTGTGTTCTAAGCTGTGGCTATCAATAGATATCATTATATTTTATGACTGGTAGAAGTCTAAGTGCTTGTGGTTATTTTAACAGATTTATGGCTTATTTAATGTATGAAGAGTTAAGATAAATGGTTTTCTCCTGTGGGCTATGCTACAAAATGGATTTTTGTCTCTGTGGGCTGTTTAAGCAGGCTAGTGGAAATGCCCTCAAAGAAGGATTTTCTATTGTCTGTTTCCAGCTTTTCCAAGCTGGCAATTCATATGAAGCTCAGTCAAAAGGTTTAGACATCCCTGTCATGGCACTGAGACTGATGAAAATTTTCAGAAGTTCCACATTGACATTGGAAAGCCACCTCAGCTGGTTGCCTGACTTGCCTGAGGTTTCCTTGGAGGCAATAATGGGAAAATATCAGTGTGACAACTTGAGGGTGGAGTTAAAGATGCTGGTGTTTGGGTTAACAGATGGAAGCAAGACATGGCACAGGGAAAAAGAAAAAACCAGGAGATCTGTCTAAAAATTATTTGTTGTGGTAAATATGAAGAATATAGGAAAGCATGGGAAGGTTTTTATGATTTGATGCAGAGTGAAGTAAGCAGAACCAGGAAATTTATATACACAATGACTACAAAATACAACGTAATTTACACAATGACTATAATATTCATGATTACAACACAAAAATAACATATATAATAAACCCAATGACTATGAATATGTAAATGGAAAGAAAAATAAAGAAAAATATATTTGTATACACATTCATATGTGTATATACTTGTGTGTGCATGTATATTTATGTGTGTACATATGCATATGTATACACATTATTTATACATGATTTTTTTCATGATCTCTCTACTAACTATGAAATACTGTCTGTCTCTCTGTCTCTCTCTTCCTCTGCTTCCTTTTTCTGTCTCTGTCTGTCTTTCTCTCCCAGTGCTTAGCACAGTGTGCCTGGAAAGACAGTAAAAACTTAATAAATGCTTGTTGACTGAATGACCCTGATCCCCTCCTCCACTGTGAGTACTGTTGTGTCCATATGTTGTCTTTTCCCTTCTTTAGAACCAAATTCCTTGGTTCTAGGCAGTATTGAATTTTTTTTCTTTGTCTCTATATCCCTAATGCTTTGCACATAGCAGATGCTTAATAAATAAATGTGTATTGAGTCATTCAACTTAACTAAATTGGCTTGATGATCTCTTAAAATCAAAAAAATTTAAGTTGCTGAAGCTTTATGGGAAATTGCCAAGATAGTGGGGTAGGGCAGATAGGGTAAATCCTTGCAGTTCTGACATGTTCTATTCTAGGATTTCTCTCAGCCCTAATCTTCTGTGTTCTAAGGCCCTTCCAGCCCTGACATTCTATGTTCTAAGGGCCCTTCCATCTTTGATTTTCTCTGTTCCATGGTCTGTTTAAGGTCACCTTTAACTATAACTTCCTTCAGTTCTATCGAGGGCGGAAGAGACTGGTTCACTCTATCCACCTTTCTTTCCAGCTGGCAGCCAGCTGAACTCGCCAACACTGCCATTCTAGAACGATCCTCCAACGGGCTCACTGCTGCATTATATTTCATAAATGCAAATGTATAATTAATATTTTCCTCCCCTGATTCTGATTTCATTCTGACTGTTTGTGATTATACTGATGGCAACAGTTGAAGGGATTAAAAAAACTATTTTAATTTACGCCTGGATTTTTTTTTAACTTTGCTGATAAATTTCAAATGTCAAGTGTTTTATACTCACAAGGATGTGGAGTCCAAATAAGAAGTCCAAGGATAGAATCCTGAGGCTTGGGAATAGAATGAAATAGAATGTGGCTAAGCATTCTAATCCTTTCACTGTGACTCACCCCCAAAAGCATTCAGTTGCATTGTGACTATATTCAATTCAAATCAATAAGTATTTCCTGAGTATTAGGTGGTGGGCATAAAAAGATTAAAAAAAATGAAAACAACCCCTTCCCTTAAGTATCTTAAATTCTACTAATTGGAAGTATCACATATGTAGATAAAGGAATGGAAAATAGATACAGAACAAATGAGAAACAGTGTGGAAGGTGAGCCACCACCATAGTTGCTCAACATAAGACCCATGTCCCATATCTGCTGTTACTTTATAGGGAAATCACTTCTCCCAATGGGAAATAGCCATGCTACAGCCATGAAAAAATCCCAAAGGTAATAATAAGGAACCCAGGTCTTCTTCCAAACCATTAGAGTAATTGTAGCAACAGATTCTTCAGAGGTCAAGCCACAGGAAGCCATAGTGGCTCATGGAATGCTTTGCTATGGCATCTAATGGATATCCCTTTTCCTATACGTGCTGTTATTGTTGAATAGTTTCAGTCATGATCATTTATTTGTGATTCCATTTGGGGTTTTCTTGGCAAAGATACTAGAGTTTTTGCCATTTCCAGCTCATTTTACAGATGAGGAAACTGAGGCAAATAGGATTAAGTGACATGTCCAGGGTGTGAGTAGCTGAGGCCAGATTTTAACTCAGGTTCTCCTGAGTCCAGGGTCTGTGCTCTGTCCACTGTACCAACTAGCTGCCCCTGGTTAATGTAGTATTATATTTCTTCTTAAGACAACATCTAGAGTTAAAAAGTATATATTCTCAGGAAAGTGAAAACCTTTCATAAAAGCAGTTGTGGGATAGCAAAGGGAAACAAAAGAGAGTTCTGAGCAGGTCAAATTTCCAGGGATCAGATGATGAGGCTTGTTCTCAGCTTAGTTTGCAAATGTGTCTCTGACAACATATCCCGAGACACTCCCCCAAATCTAGAAGGAAGGTAATTAAATGGGGAAAAGATAGTACCCTTGCATTTACTGCCATTTGATTGGCAATGGCTCCCAAAATCTTAGCTTAAAGTCCAGATAATAAACACATGTTTAAATACGCAAGAGCATATTTTTTATTTAAGAGAATCATTCAGTGAAGATGCAGCATCTACGTTAAATCATCTTCTGATTGACTTATTTTGCAAGACTGAATTCTTAATATCTGGACAGATCTTGCTCAATGTCAGCAATTGTTTCTATTGAAATGGAATAATTATTATAACAGTGTTTTAAAATTGGTTAATAATATATAGATTACTTGCCATCTAAGGAAGAGGGTGGAGGGAGAGAGGGGAAAAATCAGAACAGAAGTGAGTGCAAGGGATAATGTTGTAAAAAAAATTACCCTGGCATGGGTTCTATCAATAATAAGTTATTATAATAAAAAAGATATAAATAAAATAAAATAGATTAATAGCTTTCCAATACTCCTGTTAGAAAAGAAATGTAAGTATAGTTATTCCCATTTTAACATATGGAAGAAATGAAGCTCACAAAGTGTTAATGACTTATTCAAGATAAGACAATTAGTAGGTGGAAGATCTGATATTTAAACCCCAGCTTCCTAATTCTGAGCCCAGCACTTTTTCTGGCTAGAATAACATTACTTGAGGAAATAAATGCATGCCAGAGAAACCAACTGCAAATGCCATAAGAGCACGGATTTTATCTAAACTTTTCCTAATTCTGCAGCTATTGTTATTTTTATTATTAAATTAAAACATTATTAAACATTTATTGAATTGATTGATTATCATTTGAATCTTTGGAAATTAGTTGAACAATAGGTGATGGAAAGGGTTTAGTAATGATGAGATGATAATGATGATAATTTAACAACTCCACTTAAAAGTCCCATAGACTTCTCAACCTCAACAAATCAAAAATGGATCACATGGTCCTTTCCCCTAAAACAACCTTTCTTACTCTCTTCTTTCACTTAAGGGTACCACCATCCATTCAGCCATTCAAGGTTTTAAGCCTAAGGTGATGTTCAATGAGTTACTAGGTCTTATAAATTCTTCCTCCATGATATCTCTCTTATTTACTTCTCTCCATTCAATCACAGCTATCTTCATTCAGTCCTTCAGCATCTGTCATCTGGACTGCTGCAATAGCTTTCTAATGGGTCTTCTTGTTTCCAATCCTCTCCAAACTTTCTCCCATACAGCTGTCAAATTAAAATTCTCCAAGTGTAGTCTAGCCGGTGAGTCTCTATGGCCTCTAGGAGAAAGACAAAGTCTTCCCTTTGACATTTAAAGTTTCTCACATTCTGACCCCAGTCTACATATCTGGGAATATAGAACAGTACTACTCTTCACACACTATCTCACTCACCTCATTGCTTTTCCCCACAGAAGGCATGTCATCTCTCACCACTGTTCCTTTGGCCAGGCTCCCCCACCCATGCCTGAATTGATTTCTCCATTAAAGCTCTTGAAATTCACAGGTTCTTTGAATGCTCACATCAAGTGCCACTTTCTACAAAAGGCTTTTCATGTTTCCCAAATGTCAGCAAACTCTTTCCCCCATCCCAATAATTATTTTGGATTTGCTTTGTAAATACTCAGATTGACTAATCTGGGTCCCTGATGTTCCCCCCAATTAGACATAAATTCCTCATGTGCAAGGACAGTTTTATTTCTGTATCCCCAGCATTGAACTCAGTTCTGGCACGTGGTAGGTAATTAATAAACACTCTTTGAATTGAACAAATATGGTATTGTGAAACAATGGGGAAGAGAATATAATGTAGATTATATGTATGCTAAATTTGATTAAAGAAAGCCCATTACTCCTTCCCAAGGAGTGTGTAATCGCAAAGTCCATAAGGAGAACTCAGAGCCCCTCCAGCTCCAAGGGAAACATGGATGCAGACTTTCCCACGCTGAAGGTGTTATGTTTGGAGAGCACAAGCTGGAGGCTGCCAGCTCATACCTGAGAAATGAAGTATATTCATTGTGTTAAAGGAGGGTCACTCTTGTTTTCATTCTCGGCGGTAAATCCAAAGTGCAATGATTATTTCATCTTAATTTTCCACCGAACCTGTTACTGTAGATGAATAGAACTGTCCTGCAGTAAGAGAAGAGAAGACAATGTGCATGTGGTTCATGGACAAACAAGTCTGTGGAGGCAATCACGGGAACGACAGTGCGGATTCTGAATTTCTTTTACATAAATCCTACAGGCTTCATTTTCCCCATGTCAGAGCTCATGTTGGTAAAGGGACTTGTCCAGGATTACACAATTAATAAGAACTGAGATCTGGGATCTGGGATCAAGTGCTGGGATCTGGGATCTAGTGCTGGGATCTAGTCTTCTTCTCTGGAACACTGTTTCCTCCTACATAAAGTGAGGAGCTTGAGCTAGATATTCTCCAGAGTTTCTGTTTTATATATTTTGTGTCCTAAGGTCCCCTTCCAAGCTAAATGTGAATTCCTTGAAATATAAGCATGCTTTTTTAAAAAAATGATTATAAAAGATAATGATTGTTTATCCTTGCCTGAATATGGACTGAGAGTTTTTCATCCAAGTACCTGAAAAATGGCTCATGCTAAGGCCCATCTCTTGAGGACTGGTCACCAGGGGAAGAAATTGTAACTGGGTACAATAACTGTCTGCACTGTCTCACTTGGGGATCTCACTGGCTCCCATGAGTTCCCTTATTATCTCTAGGAAGTGACTCTCAGACTTATTTATCCCAGTCAAAATCCTCTCTTGAGCTCCAGTCTCACATCATCAACTATCCTTTGAACATCTTGAACTGGATGTCCTGAAGGCAGCTCAAATTTAACATGTCCAAAACAGAATTCATTATCTTTTCCCCAAAACTAACCCCTTCTATGAACTTCCTTTTATTGTTGAGATTATCATTACCCTTCCAGCCTTCTATATTCAAAACCAGTCTCATCCTTGACTTTTTCCTCATTCTCCATATTTTGTTATTCTATTTCCACAACTTTTTTATGTGTCCTTCCTCTCTCTTCCCTCATCCAGACACCAATGCTAATTCATGAACACATTGCCTCTTTCCGGGACTAGTATAATAGCCTCTTAATTGATTTCTCACCCCTTCTCTCCCGATACTTATTCATCCTCCTTGCTACAGTAATTTTTACAAAGGTCTGCCTTTGGCATACTCTGTCTCTGAATTCCAATGTCTCTTAATTACTTTTAGGATTGTATATAAATTCTGCTCTTTTAACAAAAACTATTTATTTATTTCTAACATTCTTTTACTTTTAAATTTCAAGTTCCAGATTCTTCCCCTTTCCCCTATCCACTGAAAAGGCAAACAATACTATATCAATTATACATATGAAATCATGCAAAACATTTTTATATTAGTGATATTACCAAAAAAAGCACAAAATAGAGAAAAATTATACTTCAATTTGTACTCAGAGTTCATCAGTTCATCCGTTCTCTTTCTGGAGGTGGATAGCATTTTTTCATTATGAGTCCTTTGGAATTGCCTTGGATCCCTGTATTGATCAGAATAGTCAGGTCTTTCATAATTGATTATCATTACAGCATTGCTGTTACTGTGCACAATGATCTCTCACTTCTTCCCATTTGATTTTGCATCAGGTTATATAGGTCTTGAAATGTTTTGTTTTTCCTGAAACTACCACCTCCATTATTTTTTATAGTATAATCATATGCCACAACTTGTTCCATCATTCCCCAATTGATGGGCATCCCCTCAACTTCTAATTTTTTGCCACCACACAAAGAACTAATGTAAATATTTTGGGGCATACAATTCCTTTTTCTTTTTCTCATTTCTTTTCCCAGCTTTCCTCTTTCTTTAATTTTTCTAGGAATTCTTCCTGACCTTGAGTTCCATTAACATTTTTCTTTGAGATTTTTTACTTATAGCTGTTTTTGCATTGTTGTCTTCTAAGTTTATATCTTTCCTGCCATTGTAGTAGCTTGTTATTGTTGTTATTGTTTGCTCATTTCCACAACCTATTTTTAGCTTTGAACTTTATGTTTGACAGAAATGGGCTCTTTTTACCTGGAGGTAGTGCCAAGTTTCAGGCTTTTTTGTGCTGTTATTTTTATTGTTAGTTCTGGGGGTCTGCAAGTTTTTTGGTGTTCCAAGATAATATCCTTGGGAGGTGTACTCACTGCTCTACTCCTCTGTTTTTTGGTCTTTCCCCAAGAAGGGTCCCTAATCTCCTGCATCCACAAATGACCTTTCATTTATAACTAAGTCCCCTTCTTCCTTGTATACATACAATCTCAAGCATTTCTCTCCATTCTAGAACTGCTTATGGGCAGTACATTTGTCTATCAGCACTAACTAGCTGCACTCAGTGCCAGCAAAGGATTCCCTATATTTTCTTTCTGACCACATGTACCCAGTACTAACAGACATTTGCTGAGGACTTCCTAACTTGTTTTAGGTTGGAAAAATGTCTCCATCCTATCTTTTGTTGGCTTTGCCACTTCAAATTTGATTTGAAGTGTTATTTTATAATTAGAGGGAAATATTGGGAGAATTCAGTTGGGTTCCACCCAGATCAGCTGTATTCCATTATCCTGGCTCTACTCCATATAGTCAAATTAATTCCCCCCCCCCCAACATTCATAACTCTTCATCATCTGGTCCCTTCCTCTTTTTCCAGTTTTCTTAAACAATATTCCTCTTCACACATCCTGTGATTCAGTTGTAGTGGTCTACTTACTGTTCCTCACAGAAAATGATTTTCACTGGCTGTCCCTCATTCTTAGAATGCCCTTTCTCCTCCTTTTCACCTTCAAGTCTCAGTTCAAATGATGTTTTTGGCAGAAGATCTTTCTCTAGCTAGTCTATCTAGCTATATGGGTCTACCCTTCCCACTCCCACCTACTCCCCCCCCCCAGCTTTCTTTGTAACTATTTCGTATATATCTTTAATATACTAATATATGAATATGCATATTTTCTGCCCATCAGAATGTAAACCCCTGAAGGCAAGAATGTTTGGGGTTTGCTGCCCCAGCACTTAGCACAGTAGCTAGTATGTACATACTAGTAAGTATTTTTAAAAGGTGTGTTGATTGATTGAAATTCCATTGGTGGTTGGAGCAATCACACCAGTGAAACCCCAAAACTTAGAGGATGTTGCCAAAGAAACATTTATGCTTCTCTAGTGTATTGTGGATTATATCCAATTACCTGATGACTTATGGCCTTAATGACAATTGACAATTCTATAGCCCTTTAAGATGTGTAAAGAACTGTATTGCATCATCCCATTTGAGTCTTGCAACAACACAGTGAAATTCTTTAGTACATAACATCATCATGTATTATCATCATCATTCCCATTTTACAGATAAAGAAACTGAGAGTTTAAGAGGTCAAGTGATTTGTGCGGGACCACACAGCTATCAAGTATCAGAGGTGGAATCTGAATCCAAGTCTTTGTAACTCCAAGCCAAGCACTCTATAGATGATACCACATTATCCCTCCCTGTGAGTATAAATGAGGCCTGGGTAATAAATACATACTCAAAGACAACATTGAAAATCTGCAAAATATGATTAACTTCCTATGACCCAGGTTGCAAATACACATGTGAAAATGAAAGTTTTAAAATTGTATTGATGTCTTTTATTTTTATACCACATAGATTTTCTCCTGTCTCATTCTCTTGCTTATTCTAGGAACTTATCCATCATTAATTTTTTAATAAAAAAGAGAAAGGGAAAAATTTCAACAAAACCATACAATACACAAAAACCTTAACATTATGTGCAATGTTTCATACCCAAGGATCCCCATCTCAGTAAAAGGATGGGAGAAATCTGTTCTCATATCTCTTCCTTGGGGACATGCTCATCCTTTATAATTTTACATTTATTTTTGTTGTTCTGTTGTTCTTCCAATTTTCATTTTTTTAGTCATTGATTATATTGTTTCCTGGTTCTGCTGACTTCACTTTGCATCTGTTTATTTAATTCTTTCTTACTTCTCTAAATTGACCTTATTTATCTTTTCTTACAATGCAGGAATATTCCATTACATTGATGGGCCACAATTTGTTTAGCCATTCCCCAACTGATGGGCAGCAACTTTGTTTCCACTTTTTTTTTCTACCACAATAAGCACTGCTATAAACATTTTGGTGAAGATGAAACCTTCCTTTCTATTTTGACCTCCCTGAAGTATATGCCCAGCAGTGGAATCTCTGGGTCAAAGGGTGTGGACATTTTAGCCACTTCATTTACATAATTCCAAATTGCTTTTCATAATGGTCTCACTAAGCAACCTTAGCATTTTCAAATATGTATAGTCATCCTGTTCCCTGGGATGATCCAAAAAAAGTTTTACTAACCTAATTTCATGAGAAGATAAGTCCCACTTATAATTAGTACATTTGTTATACACAAATGGAAACTGCTAAATTTTCAAAACAGTTTGCTCCCTTAAGTGAAATATTCTGTCCCACAATTCTCTGTAGCTAGCTAAGAATTTGGAACCTGACTCCATAGGCACCATAATACGGGGTTGAAACTAGGTGGAGTAAGAAGAACTTTTCACCACAGTGGAAATTATCTAAGATTCTGACAATGCTTCTTCTTCTATCATACCCCAGATTGTGGTAATAGCCATTGCTCATTTTGTCCATCAGCACCCTTGGTCCCATGATCAGATTGACTTCTAGCAAAGGCAGAAGGTCTCTTCTCCTGTCCATTCTTAAGATCTCTTCTGCTGATATCTTTACTCCATGTGCAGCCCCAACTAACTGCTGGACTTTTAGCTGGGGAGAAACCTTGGGGTATCCCAGGCTAGGCTGCTTCTTCCCATCCATCCCATTCCACTTTCCTTTCCATCAAAACATTCCTTCAAAATTTGACAGTGGTTCTCAAATTTTTGTTTTCCTTATCTTTATCCTATTAAAATGATTGAGCATCTCTCCAAAGAGTTTTTGTTTATCTGGGTTATATTTATAGACATTTACCATATTGGAAATAAAAACTATTTTTGAATTTGTAGACCCTCTAAAAGGGTTTCAGAGATCCCTAGAATTCTCTAGACCATACTTTAAGAACCACTGGCTTACCACTTTACCAATGTTATCTGGGTCTTGTTTCAGTATTTTAATGGATTCATTATGTAACTGGCATGAGCCCCACCATACACCTTCTTATTTATCTTTGCCCAAAATTCTATATCAAGGATCCCCATGAAGCATTTATGGAAGGGGGGGGGTGTGCCTGTGTACGACACATACCTTCTAATATTTCATGGCTATCATGATTTGGTCAAGATTTCTGATTTAATTAGTGGGGGAAATCCAGGTGTGGAAATTCCCTCCACTGTTATAAATTAGCTACTCATTTTAAATTATAGTTAAAGAGCATTTTGTGCCTAGAGCTATTTCAGAGTACTGAGTAGTAAGGTGGAGGTGCCCATAGTGATACAGCTAGATGCATAGCAGAGGCATATAATATATTAAAAGTTATATTGGAAAAGAAGGAAGGAAGGAAAAAAGGAAGGAAGGAAGGAAAGAAGGAAGGAAGGAAAAAAGGAAGGAAGGAAGGAAAGAAGGAAGGAAGGAAGAAAGGAAGGAAGGAAGGAAGAAAGGAAGGAAGAAGATAAGAGAGAGAAGGAGAAGAAGGGAGGGAAGGAGGAAAGAAGGAATGAAATAAGGGAGAGAGGAAGGAAAGAGAGAATGAAGGAAGGGAGAAAGGAAAGAAAAATGAAGGAAAGGAGAGAGGAAGGAATGGAGGGGGAAGGAAGGGAGAAAAGGAGGGAAGGAAGAAAGGAGGACATAAGGAAGGGAGAACAGGAGGGAAGAAGGAAGGGAGAGAAGGAAGAAGAGGAGGGAGAGGGGGGAGGGAGGGGGGAGGGAAGGAAGAAATGAGCAAGAATTTATTAAATATCTGCTCTGTGCTAGGACCCATGCTCGGTGTTTTACAAATATTATCTCAGGGAATTCTTACAAGGACCCTGGCAGGTGGGTGTTATTAGCAGCTGGATGGCATAGTGGATAGATTGCCAAGCCTGTGGTCAGGAAGACCTGAGTTCAAATCTAGCTTCTCACTTACTAACTCATATTATTACTAGCTGTGTGACTCTGATTAACTTCTGCTTGCCTCAGTTTCCTTCTCTGTAAAACAGGGATAATAATAGTACCTATCTTCCAGGAACGTTGTGAGAATCAGAAAACTAAAGCATTTGGCACATAGTAAGCACCATGCAAATGTGGGCCATCACAACTCCCATTTTACAGCTGAAGAAACTGAGGCAGACTGAGTTTGGGATTAGTGCTTGTGGCTGGATTAGAGCCAGAGCCTCCTGACTGCAGACCCCATTCTCTGTGCACTGTGATGCCCCCTCGCGGCCATTGCCCTACCCTTTCTGTCCACAGAAACATGGCCTTTGGGCTGCTCTCCCTCCCTCGCCGCTTCTGCATCCCATCAATTTTTCCAGATAGGTCTAAGCCCGATAGCACCATTTACGCTACTCTTCGAGGCCCTGACACTGAAAGGAGCATGGCGCAGGTTTCCCTTTGGGCTCTCCTAAAAGTCTGAATCCAGGAGTTATGTCTACAATGTCCATGCTTTGGACAAGTGCGGGAAGTCCCAACCAAAGGTTCAAACCACTGGATTCTGAGTCATTAAGAATCCTGGATGAGGCCTTTAGACAGAAAGGAGCCCTGTTTACCCAGGAGACCCCCAGAATGAGAAAATAGGCACTAAAAACTTCCAGTCCCATCACAGAGATACGCGGTCCTGGGAGTTAATTCTCAATCATCTTTTGATGCTAGAATTCAAGATCGCTTGTGACAATGTAAGGGAAAAAACAGCCTCTCAGTCCTTGAAGGGGCTGGGCCTTCTCCTTCATTAGGGATTAATTAAAGATACTGTACAGAGCCTGCTCTGTTCTTGATCTAGTCAAGGGAGTGGGAATATAATTTCCCAAGGAGAGTCCCTAAACCAGGTGGTCATCTAAAAATATCTTCAGTTTGGTAATAAAAATCTATCGCAGGCTTTAAAAAAACAAGATTTTGCAGGAAGGAAGGAAACTGCAGGGGCAGAAAATTATTAATGTTACCAAATAGAGAAAAAAATTGTGTTGGTTGATGTCTATTGACTGGCTAAAGTCCATAAATGAGTCAATGTCCATCAGTGATTAAGAGACATAACATCACACATCTACTCGGCTCATTCGAGTTTTCAGAGGGATTTCCCATTGATTTGCTTATCTGATCTTCACACTGGTCTTGTGAGGTAGCCAGGGTAAGGACAATAGCATGTCTGTGTTCCTGGGGTTGAAGAGATTTCACCAGTCAACTAGCCAGCTACTACCCAATCAGGACTCCCCTTTGGGGCATCTTTGACAAATAATAATAGAGCCACAGCTTGAAGACTTCTACAGGGGAGAACCTGCTACCTCCCAAGGAAGCCCATTCCACTTTTGGATGTGGAATTTTTGGAACTAATTGTTTAGAACTTCTTCCCATTGCTCTAGACTCTTAACTTCTTAGTCCAAATGGAGCAAGCCTAAGACCTCTTTGGCATGAGCAAGGCATGACATCAAGATATAAAATGATTTGCTGAAGGCCATACAGCTCATAAGTGACATATCACAAATGAAAATCCAAGCCTTTTGGCTTCTAGTTCAGAGAAAACTGTTCAATCCTGAGTCATCCTTTCAGTCTCATGACAGAAGGGTTTGATGTTCTGTGACCCAGAGATATACTATTCTTGAACAATTCTATTTTTTAATTTTACAGATGTTTTTTGTTTTTATATAATTTTAATTATTTTTATAGTTTAAAAAATTCTGAATTTAAAAATAAAATAAAATGGGTGTTTCCATATTCATTGGAAGAAAAGGAGGGGCAGCTAGTTGGTTGTAGTAGATAAGCACCAGCCCTGAAGTCAAGAGGACCTGAGTTCAAATCTGGTCTCATACACTTAACACTTCCTAGCTATTTGACCATGGGCAAGTCACTTAACCCCAATTGCCCCAGCTAAATAAATAAGTAAACAAATAAACAAACAAATGAATGAATAAATAAATAAGTGAATGAATTAATAAATAGATGAATGAATAAATAAATAAATAGATAAAAATAAATAAGAAAGAAAAGGAGAATACATTTATTAGCACCTATTACATTCCAAGCCCATTGCAAATATCTCATTTGATCCTCACAGCCATCCTGGAAGGTAGGTGCTATTATTACCCAAACTTTACAAATGAAGAAACTGAGACAAATAGAGTCATTTTTCCCAGGCTCATCTAACTACCACTACTAATACTACTGATGATGATGATGATGATAACAATAATATCTAAGTACTGTGCTAAGCGTTTTGCAATCATTACCTCATTTGATCCTCATTTGTTGTGAGGACAGTAATCCTGGGGGATCCGTGTTATTGTTATCCCCATTTCACAGATGAAGAAACTGAGGCAAACAGAGGTTAAATACCTTGTCCAAAACCACATAACTATACAACCCTTTGTGGTTAGATTTGAATTTAAGACTTCCTGGATCCAGGTCCAGTGCTCTATCCACTGTACCCTCTAGGCCTGTTCAGGAAACTGCAAATCTCTGTTATATACAGCTTCCTTTTCTTTTTAAGTATACAATACAATTTATTCAGTCTGTAACTTTCAAAGCTGTACTGCTTATCTGTGCTTCTTTCTGACCTTTTTTATGTTCTAGTCTATGATTTTATTTAAAAAAAAAAGAATGCTTCTTTTTTCCTTTTCCCTTTATTTCCTTTCTCTTACCCCCACAACGGAGGGGATCCAGGAGATAAGAAACACCAAGCTTTTATAACAAATATACAGTCAAACAAAACAAATTCCCATATTGGATACACATCCAATGTGTGGGGGGAAGTATTTTGCATCTTAAATCCACCACCTACCTGTCTGTCTAAAGTGGGCAGCATATGCATCTTCAGTACTTGACCAATTTTTAAAGGAAGGAGAAGTTTTGTAAAGGAGGAACATTCCATCCAAGTTATCAAATATTTTTAAGGCCTAATGCTCAATGTTGGGAAAAGAGCAAGTCCTTACTCTCAGGAAACTCAGAGTCTAGTAGGGAAGAAACAGAGACATGCATATCATGACACAAAATAGATTATACATGAACACTGCATGTAGGGCTCCCAGAATAAAAAGAAACAATAACAGAAGGTTTTATGAAAGAGGAAATATTTCTTCTGCATAGGCAAGGGAAAGAAAGGATGCATATTCTATTCCTACTGAACAATATAAGCTAAACTACAAAGTTCATGACAAGATTGAAGACCAGCGAATAGACCATTGGCTGATATGTGATGTATATTGAAGCAGAGGGAAAGAAGTGGGAAGGTGAAAGAGATTGGGGAAAGTGCTGAATGAGAGGCTGAGTTTGGTTTTCATTGGATGGGTAATAAGAAACTACTTAAGCGTTTTGAGAAGAGAAGTGAAAAATACAGAACAGCAAAAAAGAATATTGGATATAGTATAAACTGAGCTGCATTCAAATCCTAGCTAAGTTCACCTGTGTAAACTTGGGAGTCATTTTATCTCCTTGGACCTCATTTTCCTTGCCTGAAAAATGTGACAGTTGCACTAAATGACTTCTGATACTATAATTCTATGATCAGAACTGATTATTGGGGGATTTAACTAGAACATGTAAGAAGAGAAAAGAAGGGGCAACTGGTCTTGTAGTGGATAGAACACTAGATCTATAGTCAGGTAAACATGAGTTTAAATCAAACCTTAGACACTTACTAGTTGTATGATCCCTGGCAAGCCATTTAACTTCTGCCTCATTTTCCTCATCTATAAAATGAGGATAATATTAGCACATATTCCCCAAGATGAGATGATATTTATAAAGAACTTAACATAGTGTCCAGCACATAGTAGGTACTTTAATAAATACTTTTTTTCTATCTCCTTAATATAACTCCATTCTGGCTTTGAGTGATAATAATATGCTAGAATTTAAAAGTTGGGAGAGATTTCACAGAGTCTCCAACCCAACCTTTTCATTTTCCTGATGTCCATGAAGGAGAAGGGACAGTGGGTAGGAGACTGGGAGCCAAGACTTCTGACTTTGATTTCATAGAATGACATGTTACAAACCTGTTTCATCCCAGCCTACATCTAGTCCCAGGTATTTGAGAGGATGTAAACATTCAGTGGATGAAGAGCAGGTTCTGTAGCATGTTAACATGCACACAGACCCTGAGGCCAGGAGGGTATTTAAAGGTAAATAGAATGAACCTGCAGCATCAGGTGCCTTCTGCCTTCAAAAATAGCTAGTAGTTATAAAGGGTTATTTACATACTGATTTCATGCTAACTTTGTAATGGGATCTGCTACCTGCCTGAAAACTAACAACTGTCATAATAATTTCTGCTAAAAATACAGTCAGAAAAAAACATCAGGCTAATCCCTTGCCAAAGCGGCTGACACAAGGAGACCTGGGAACCTAGCACTTTCCTTCCAACCTTCAGATCACTGAATGCTCTAGTGTAGAGACCAAAGAAAGTCATTACAGACTGGATGACCTCAGTTCCCCCTGTATTATTTTATACAGAAGAATAAGGACCATTACTTTCCTATAGTCAATAAGGATGGCTACTGCCCAAAGTTTATCCAGTCCCATAGCAGTAAGTGACAAGCAGCTAAGGTGGGATGGAAGAATCATGGCTATAGGAACCTGGTGTTTGAAGCTCGGCTCTGCTCCTGAATGTTTGGATACTTTTGAGTAAGTCCCTTCCTCTCTGTAACCCTTGAAGTCTCACATGGAGGTAGGACAGGTTGGAATGGGTAGCTTACAGATTCCTATCAGCCCTAGTGCTCTAACGATTCACCATGAATTATGTGATTTGGTGATTCATTGTACACATTACCTTGTGGGAAAATGCCAATTTGTCTCAGAATCAGAAATTAAACATGGAATGAAATGGATGTGCCAATTTCTCTATCTAGACTTAAGCATCTTCTGGGGCTCAGTGGATGTAACTTTTGGTTTTGTTGATGTAACTACCTCCAAATGAGTCATTTCCTTCCCAAACTCTGATTTGCTCATCCATCAGGTGTGATAAATTCATCAGGTGTGATAAATGCATCCTTTGGCTTAACTCACTTTAGCTTACTTCATAGTGTGGCTGTGAGATCCAATCAACCAATCTTTAAGTAACAGAAGTTGATAATTAATGTAGCACTCTGCCAGGCTTCACTTAAGCTTCACAATTATTGTCTCATTTGATCCTCAAGACAACCCTGAGAGGTGGAAGTTATTATTATGTCTATTTTATAGATGAGGGAACTGAGGCAAACAGGGTTAAGTGACATAGGTAGGGTTATACACCTAGAAAGTATCTGAGGTCAAATTTTAATTTAGATCTTTTTTTACTCCAGGCCTTATTCTATCTACTTTGCTACTTAGATGATTGCTATTATTTAACATAATATAATATTAGGTACCTAGCTGTACTAAATACTTGCCTGCTATTAAATATCTATTAAGTACTCTATGTTGGGGATATAAAAACCAAAATAAAATAGAACCTGCCTTCAAGGACCTTACAATCCATCAAGGAAACATGAATGTATGAATATATACAATATACTAGTTAGGTGCTGCCATAATGCACAGAGCACTGGGCTTAGAGGCAGGAATTCGCATCTTCCTGAATTCAAATTTGGCCTCAGACTTACTAGCTGTGTGACCCTGGGCAATTCACTTAACTCTGTTTCCCTCTGTTTCCTTATCTGTCAAATGAGCTGGAGAAGGGAAGGACAAACCTCTCCAGTATCTCTTTAGAGAAAATCCCAAGTGGGGTTACAAAGTATCAGACATGTCAAAAATGACTGAATGGAAATATTAATATGATACTATCACATGATATATTATTATATTAATATAAAGTAAAATTGGGATGGGAGATGTGAAGAGGGGACTAGCAGCTAGAGTTAAATGAGATAGCATTAATTACCATTTTCATAATGGTCTAAAATTGACAAAAGCAATCTGGGATCTTGGGGATCATCTCTTAAAACGCTCTCATTTTCTACACATAAAAACCGAGTCCCAGAGAATTTTAGGGATTTCCCTAAGATCACACAAGTAACAAGGTGAGAGCCACAGTGTCAATTCAAGCCTCCTTTGATGCTAAATCTAGGGTAAAGAATTCAACTCAAAAGGACCCTAAGAAGGAGGTATTGGAAATATTGTTCTAAAACTTAGAAAAGGAATCTGAGGCTGGATCAGCACACTTCAGGAGCAGGCGTGAGGCAGGATTTAAATCCAGGTTCCCTGACTTCAGACTAGTTCTGGTTCCACTTGGTCACCACCACACTAGGCTTTATAAATATAAATTATTATTGTTAATGTTATGCCATTTTCTCCTTCTGCTTGCCTGTCCCCAAACCCATACGATTTCTACCCTGGCCTTTGGACTCCCGTTCTGAGAACCTGCCACTGTTGCCTGCTGGCACCCCTGCTGCAGCCCCTTTCTCCCCCCAACTTTCTTGCAATCATCCCGTGAAATTATTTTTTATTTAATCTCAGCCCTGGCCTCCCTCGTTAGGTATGTGTCCGTGATTTCGCTGGCCCTGATCAGTGGTATATCTGTCAACATGCTCCCTGGAACGCCATTAGCAATTTAAATGTCTCCTTCCCAGGCCTGACTGCAGGGTTTGAGTTGGGATCCCCAGCATATGGCCGGCATATTTGCTGTGAGCTAGGTGAGGCGAGTCCCAGATGGATGCTCCCCTCCCCCTAACCTCCCCCACATCTCCCCAGTGGTGTGAGCAGTTAAATCGGCCTGAGCTGCCAGTAATTGCTGCTGACACTGTTTGGAGCCTGGCCTTTCTGTAAGGGACAAATATTCCATTCATGGAGAAGAGCTTGTTAGCCCAACTCTGGACTCCAAAATCACTTAATTAAATTGCTGGAGAAAAAAAAAAGTTGCTTGGCCCCGGTGGGAAATTTGCACACAAAGGCCCCGGCTCGGCTAGTCCCTGGGCTATTGTGCAATAGCCAACAGTTACACAACAGTGCAGCGTCCTGCCCCCTCTAGACCCTCTCATCCACCCCCCCATGTCTCCCCCTCTTCCCCCCCCCAACTGCAGGAGAGCCGGGGCTGACCCTCATTAAAGGGCCGGTCTCTCCGGGAATGTTTTCCCAATGATTCACCAAGAGGCCTTGGCTTCTTTTCCTTCGCAATCAAGGGCCCCGCGCAAGGGCTGGCTGAGAGCCCTCCAAGGCCTGATTGCTGAAAGGGCTTCCCAAAGCAAAGAGCGTAAACAGGTACATTGAAAAAGCCTCTTTTGCACAAGTATGTCAACATTCCGAGCACTATTTGGAAACTTCCACAGAAGAAACTGTCAAAGCTGAGCTTCCCCTTTAATTATAGCAGACAATGGCCACCGAGGCTTGCCCCGTCCTCCCCTACCCCCTCCCCAACCTCCCTGAAGCAGGGGCTGGGCTCCCCAGAGAGCATCACTTGTCTGTATCAGGGTGGGCTGGTACAGGAAAGAAGCTTGGGAAACTTGGAAATGAACATAATAGTGAAAATGGGGTCTACGGGCCTCTGAACGGGCCTCCATTTCCCCAGCAGGATAGAGGACCAATCAGCCACTAAAGACCCCACAAGTTCAAACAAGTTTTAAAATCTGATGTTCCCGTGTTCCAGTGTTCCAAAGCTCTCTTTCTTTCTTCCTAGCTCCCACATCTTTTGCCTAAGCTTCCTTGAAGCTCTGACATTCTATATTCTATGGCCTCTTTGAATTTTGACATTCTCTCTTTTAAGGTTCCTTCTAGATCCAACATTCTGTATTCCCAGATTTCTTCAGCTTCCTGCTCTGACATTCAATGTTCTAATTCTGGCTCTGATTTTTTTTGTGTTCTAAGGTATCTTCTTCCAATTCTTGACATCCTTTGTTACAAAATGTCTTCCACCTTTGATATTCTACAAGATTCGCAATAAATTATGTCATATTGACAGAACTAGTCCAAGTAACTCTTCCAAATAATATCTTGCTAGGCTGGGTAAGAGCCATGCCCATGGGATTTTTTTTCATTTTAATACCAGGTTTAAGAGGGACAAGATAAATCAGGGTGTCAACAGAATAGGGGTGGGGGAAAAGGGGACTCCCTTCTCTTGAAGACCGCTGCCCCCTTCATGGTTCTCAGGAGGCATAAGGAACACCACCCCTTCTTCATGCCTTGCTTTCCCTCTTCAAACCCAGTTGGAGCAAGGTCCAGAACTCTCTAATGGGTAAACTGCCCCCTTCCCCTGAAACTGCACCTATTGTAGGAGACCATTTCCTATATGTACCTTCCCCAGTCCCCAATTCAATCCATGGACTAAAATTTTTAAATGTTTTGAAATCTTTGCATTTTTTTTTTATTTTTTGCTTGTTTTTTTAAAAAACTAATTTCATTTCCAAATATATTCTGGGAGGTAGGTACTATTATTATCATGATTTTACAGGTGAAGTAACTGGTGACTTTCCTAGGATCACACAGCCAATGAGGCTGGATTTGAATTAAGGCCTTCCAGACTCCAGGTCTAGCATTCTATTGATTTCACCACCCAGCAAACCATCTGTTGCTACTTGAGTGCCCTGGTCAGGAAAAGTCATTTTGGCCTTGTCAACACCAGAAAGCAGGCATGGAAGCAGTAAGATCTGCCAAGTCAAACATGAGGCCATCTTTGGAAGAGGTTGAGCAATGGGATGACCTCCAGCTGTCACATTTGCCTGATACACTGGAATGTTCTTTACAAGGACCTCACTGGACAATGTGAGGGGGGAGTCATCAAGTCCGACCTGGAAACAAATTCCTCAGGGAAGACAGGAACCAAATTCAGTCTAACAAACCATTTATCAAGATCAGAGATCATGCTGGGCACTTGGAGAGACAAAGACAGGTAAGAAATGTTCCTTGCCCTCAAGGAGCAAAACTCTCCTGCCCTTCTCTTGAATGTTAGGGAAAGGAATATGATATGATCCCAGAATCACCATGGATGAAGAAGCTCCCTTAGTTCCTAATCTGGGAAGAATCAAAACAAGTAGTAAACAAATTGTACCTGAAGATTGTCTCAGTATTACCTCAAGCTAGAAAACACAGCTTGGAGGTAGGAGTAAGCTTTTATTCCATATCATGTTCTTCTATCCTCTTACCCTGGTTTGTCATTATTATTGTTTGTCTTTCATTCTCAAAAAGCACCATGACAAGGGGGGGAGGGATGTCATGACATGCAAATGATTTGGATTTCAGTGAGGGAGGGCTGTGCAAGATCACTTCCTTCATTTTCTTCTCTGGGCTCAATGGCCACATAGAGCTGCATGATTGGAGATGGCTCTCCTTTAGGTTAGGAAGGCCCTTAGAGGAAGTGTGACATAGTGGATGATGCACTGAAGTAGGAATTAGGCAGATCTGTGATAAAATCCCACCTCAGACAACTATTAATTAATTTCTTAGAGCCTCAGTTTCCTCATTTATTAAAAAAAATTGAGAAGGTTATACTTGATTAACTCTTAGTTCCCTCTGAGGTCTAAATCTATGATCTTTCCCATGAGCTCAGACCATTCTGAATTGGCTTTGTCAAAACTCTTGTGCCCTTCTCTTGGATGTCTCCATGGTTACCGACCCTGCAAGTTCAATGTTGTCCCTGCTCACTTTCTTTTTGTCCAATGGTCCATGAATGTTAATCGCCCAGGAAGAAAATGGCTGACATAATCACATGCAGTGTACAGAGGCAGAGGATAAGAGTTCAGTGAAGTCATTCTCACTGGCTCCATTGGCCACAGTTATAACTAGTGGATCCCCTTCCTCTCACCAACTCAGAAAAGCCATAGAAACTGAGGCAGAAATGGAGACAAAACTTCTCTGTCAACTCTCGATCTTGGAATGTATACTGCCATCATCCCAGGATAAGCAAAATCATTTAATAGAAAGAACACTGGATTTGGAGACAATCTGAGACCATGGATTTGAATCCTGGCTCTGATATTTTGCTACTCATGTTACTTTCAGAAAAATCCCTTCATTTCTCTGGACCTTGGTTTGCTTATGCCTAAAACAATATTATCTCAGAGGTCACTTCCAGTTCTAAAATCTATGATCTAGGGCTCCTACCCTATCTATACCCCAGAAGTCCTCTGTATACAACCCTCTGTTTCAAAACAATCAGCCTTCCTCCCCCTTGAATTTCATATTCCCTTATGGTCTTTGTAGTAGTTAGAATTCTTTACTATCATTCTTTTCTTCAAGGCCTCTTCTCCATTCTCTACTCAACCCTAGTTCTAGCTAATCACTAATTAATCCCTGGAATGTTGCCACATTCTCTACCAAGAATATGTTGGGGAGAAAACAGGAGAATAGTTCTCACAGCTTCCCTGAAGGCAACAGGTATGTAAGTGGTCTTTGCATCCATGGATATGAGCCCATTCTTATCCAGCTTACCTCACTATTTTCTGCCATAATAGTATAGGGCAGATTCATTAAAGTTAAACTTTTTTCTCCTTCAGTGACATGGAGGTCTGCCCTTAATCCAAAGGGCCACCATGATCCATGGGAGCCTGGCCTATGATGACAGTTCAGAACTACAGACAGTTCCTGAAAACTGTCCCAGAACAGCTAGTTCTTAGTGTATTAGTAGAGATAAAATGATGAACCTTCTTTGGTCCAATAACAAAACATATCCCATTCATGAGCCATGCTGCCAGCTCCACACATTTATCAAGGTATATCTCCCTGCTCAGAAACCTCATCCACAATTTAATTTTCAGTGTTCAGGGCCAGAAATGCTTTTAAACACAAAGTCATAATACCAACAAAATATGCAGATGTGAAAAATGGGTGGTATTTGTGGGGAAAGAAGGAAAAAAGAGAGAGAGACAGAGACAGAGACAGAAATAGAGAAAGACAGAGGCAAAGAGAGACAGACAGAAAGAGCAAGGGAGGGAGGGAAAAAAGGAAAAAAGGACTGGGCGAGTGAGAGGGAGACAGAGACATAGAGACAGAAAGGAGATGGACAAAGATATGGATAAAGAAATACAACTCTTCATGAATATAAATTGATTAGAATAGA
The DNA here is from genome assembly GCF_902635505.1 of Sarcophilus harrisii. Lineage (NCBI taxonomy): Eukaryota > Metazoa > Chordata > Mammalia > Dasyuromorphia > Dasyuridae > Sarcophilus > Sarcophilus harrisii. The sequence continues at coordinate 543,564,814 of NC_045428.1, forward strand.
CACTCCAAGAAAACCGTAAACAACTTGAAGGTTTGTATTTGAAATTGAAAGAGAAAGATAGGCATACAGAATCAAATAGACATAATGAGAGATCTAGACAAGGGGAAAAGGAAATGAAGGAGTAAAAGAAAAAGGCAAGAAGAAGGAAGAAAGGGAAGGGAAGAAGAAAAATAAGAAAGAGATAAAAAGAGGGGAAAGAATGTAAGAGAAAGAAAGAAATTGAGAAAAAGAGAAAAGGAAAAAAGAAAAAGAAATAGAAAGAGGAAGGAAGGAAAAAAGAGCAGGGAGAATGCATGAGAAGGAAAAACAAAAGGGACTGATAGTAAAGAAAGAGAGCAAGAGAGGGAGAAAGATAAAAGAAAGAGTGAAAAAATGGAAGGGTGACAGAAAAGGGGAGGGATCCAAAGGGGAAATAATAAAAAGAAAATAGTGGAAAGAAAGATGGAAGGAAAAAGAAAATTAAGGAAGGAAGGGAAGAAAGGAGTGAGGAAAGGAGAAAGGCAGAAAGGAAAGAATAACAAAGGGTGAGCTGCCATTTGTGATATTCATCTCCAGATCCTGGACTATAACAGCCCCACTATTTTTGAATTAGACTCAGTATAATATTCTTCTTTAGCAATCCAGAGGGGCTTGAAAGAAAGGCTGGATCCCCATCTTGTCTCTTGGTAAAGCACTGTAGAGGCCAGACAATAGCTGCCCTGACTCGTGCTAAAAGTAAAAAGAAGAAAAGAAACAGATACTTGGCCGCTGTTCATGCAAAGCTCCTAAAAGCCAAAAAACTTTCCAACAGATCCGCCCAAAGCACATTCACACATTAATTCCAGCATGCTATCTGTTACAACTTTGAGCATGTAAATACAGGATGCGGCTCCCCAGACGGAGCTGGCTGTGTAAAACTTAAACACGAGCGATATTGGCCCTTTTGATTTCACAGACACCCCTCCACCAACACAAACACACACACACACACACACACACACATTCACACACACACACTATCATCATGCTCCCATGGTATGTAATCAGAGATGCTGTTAAAAATGGGAATTTAAGCTTCTATCTCTGGGAGGCTGAGAGCTCCATCCTGGTTTTGGAACTGTTACAGTTGCCAGGTTGCAAGGTTTTAAGTCATTTTGTTTAGTATTGGATTACTCTGGCCTTTTCTCAGAAGTCACAACACTAGTATCAGGGTCTCAGCAGTTAGAATTAGAAGCAATGTATAAAAGTTCCAGAGAGTGGAGAGGTAGACAGAAGGGGGAAATGTGTGTGTGTGTGTGTGTGTGTGTGTGTGTGTGTGTCCATAAATGGAGAAAGAGGCAGAAAGAATGACAAAGAACCTAGAAAAAATAACAACAAAGTTCATATGGAAAAACAAAAGGTCAAGAATTTCAAGGGAATTAATGAAAAAAAAAATCAAATGAAGGTGGCCAGCTGTACCAGATCTAAAATTACATTATAAAGCAGCGGTTACTAAAACTATCTGGTATTGGCTAAGAAATAGACTAGTTGATCAATGGAATAGGTTAGGTTCAAAGGACAAAACAGCCAATAACTTTTAATTATCTACAAACCCAAAGACCCCAGTTTTGGGGATAAGAATGCATTATTTGACAAAAATTGCTGGGAAAATTGGAAATTAGTATGGCAGAAACTAGGCATTGACCCACACTTAACACCGTACACCAAGATAGGGTCAAAATGGGTTCATGACCTAGGCATAAAGAATGAGATTATAAATAAACTGGAAGAGCATAGGATAGTTTACCTCTCAGACCTGTGGAAGAGGAAGGAATTTATGACCAAAGAACTAGAGATCATTATTGATTACAAAATAAAAAATTTTGATTATATCAAATTGAAAAGTTTTTGTACAAACAAAACTAATGCAGGCAAGATTAGAAGGGAAACAATAAACTGGGAAAACATTTTTACAGTCAAAGGTTCTGATAAAGGCTTCATTTCTAAAATATATAGAGAATTGACTCTAATTTATAAGAAATCAAGCCATTCTCCAATTGATAAATGGTCAAAGGATATGAATGGACAATTCTCAGATGAAGAAATTAAAACTATTTCTAGCCATATGAAAATATGCTCCAAATCATTATTAATCAGAGAAAAACAGGGACACTGATACATTGTTGGTGGAATTGTGAACACATCCAGCCATTCTGGAGAGCAATTTGGAACTATGCTCAAAAAGTTTTCAAACTGTGCATACCCTTTGATCCAGCAGTGTTTCTACTGGGCTTATACCCCAAAGAGATACTAAAGAAGGGAAAGGGACCTGTATGTGCCAAAATGTTTATGGCAGCCCTGTTTGTAGTGGCTAGAAGCTGGAAAATGAATGGCTGCCCATCAATTAGAGAATGGTTGAGTAAATTGTGGTATATGAATATTATGGAATATTATTGTTCTGTAAGAAATGACCAGCAGGATGAATACAGAGAGGATTGGCAAGACTTACATGAACTAATGATGAGTGAAATGAGCAGAACCAAGAGATCATTATATACCTCAACAACGATACTGTATGAGGATGTATTCTGATGGAAGTGGATTTCTTCGACAAAGAGAAGATCTAACTCAGTTTCAACTGATCAAGGATGGACAGAAGCAGCTACACCCAAAAAAAGAATACTAGGAGATGAATGTAAACTGCTGGCATTTTTGTTTTTCTTCCCGGGTTATTTATACCTTCTGAATCCAATTCTCCTTGAGCAACAAGATAACTGTTCAGTTCTGCACATATATATTGTATCTAAGATCTACTGTAACCTATTTAACATGCATAGGACTGCTTGCCATCTGGGGGAGGGGGTGGAGGGAGGAAGGGGGAAAATCGGAACAGAAGTGAATGCAAGGGATAATGTTGTAAAAAAAAAAATTATCCTGGCATTGGTTCTGTCAATAAAAAGTTATTTAAAAAAGAATGACAAAGAAAGAAGATAATCTTTGAGATTACACATAAATACTCATTGAAGTGGGCAGTAGGATAGTACCATAATGCACAGAGCATCAGGACTGGAATCGGGAAGACCTTTGCTTGAGTTCAAATCTGGGTGACTTGACTTAGTCCTGTATGCCTTGGTTTCCTCATCTGTAAAGTGAGTTGGAGAAAGAAGTGACAAATCATTCTAGAAAATTCCAAAGGGGGAAGTCACAAAAAGTCAGACACAAGTGGAAAATGATTGAACAGCCAATAGCAGACCAATGAGGAAATTCATAGGTGTCAAGGCAGCAATGGCTTTCAAAATGATGTTCCTAGAGCTCAGTACTAACCATATCATATCCCTACCCCACCTCCATCTTATTTCATCTAGTACCAAATATATGCTACGCTGTCTACTATTTAAAGATATTTTCTATCTCACTATACAAAAATTGACAAGCATCTTTTAAGCATATAATATGAGCCGTGAACTTTGCTAAACACTGAGACTACAAATATAAGCCAAAAAAAAATACACCACAAAGATTATACCTATCTCAAGAAGTTTACATTCTAATAGGAGAAACCAATGCAAAGTCCATCTTGTCGGTCCCTTATTTTGTCTGTGATGCTATGTCATTGTGGTTTATATAATATCACCTCAGAAAACTTATGTTTTCATATGACCAAGGATCAACGCAGAGAGATGTGGTGGATATTAGTGGACTTGACCATAAAACCAATGATGACTTATTTGCAGTAAGTTCCATAAAAACACCAATAAGGATATATACAACTGGAAAATAAGAGAGGTAGATCACATGATAACAATTAGACCGCCTGAGTGGTACACAGGAGTAAAGCATGAAAAGAATCAAAGAAAGACTTCAAGTGTACTGAGGATCCTATAACAATGACCAAGAGTTGTGAGAATAAAGTAAAATAATGTTTTACTTTGAAAACCTTAAGCACTATAAAATTGATAGTTACTACTGCTTCTACTATTACTACAGCTGCTGCTGCTGCTGATACTACTACTACTACTACTACTACTACCACTACTACCACTACTACAACTTCAAAATTTTTGGCACTTTTGAAAGAAGGTCTAAATATTGTGTCTTAATCTTTCTTGATTTGTGACATCCAACAACTTATTATTTTGGATGTCAACTTCCCAGTTGACAAAATGAAGTAAAGTGAGAAAGTTTATCTCTAAGGGACCTTTGTCATTCTATTCTTTTTTATTACATTTACCTGTGGTTTTTATTTGTTTCAAAATGATGTGCCTTATTTATTTTCTACACCTTTTTGATTGCTGAGAATAAAAGGGGGAAAGTGAGCTTCTGGAAAAAAGAAGGAAGATTGATTTTTAAGGGAATTAACATTTGACATCAGTTTAAAGAAAGATACCCATGTGGGGGTTGTTAGGATATGTGCTATTAATATTGTTTGCTGCAAGGAATGATTCAATGAGGCCATTGTCTTTGGTGCAGAGAGTTAGAATCCAACCTGATAGGCCACACAAGCCATCTATATTGAGACTGGAGCCTCAGTGACTTTGAATGTTTCATCAGAGAAATATAATCACATGCTTTCTCTTAAAACAAATAGTAATAGTGAATGAATAGAGTAAGAGGTGAAGCAGAGGACTTGCTGGTGGGATGCCATAGCTGAGAGAGATAACACTCTGTCTTATAGGTGGATGTTTCAGGGTTTTTAGTCTTCAACTAACAAGGACGAATTTCCAGAGGACAATCCACATAAAGAGAGGGAAGGGAAAGAGAATAAACATTTATACAGCATCTGCTATGTATCAGGTTTTCTGCTAAGTGTTTTTTTACAATTATCTCATTTGATCTTTACAACAACCTGAGAGGTAGGTAGTGTTATCATGTTTGTTTTGCAGTTGAGGGAACTGAGGCAGACAGAAGAGACTTGCCTAGGGTCAAACATTGTCAGAAGCTGGATTTGAACTCAGTTCTTTCTGACTCCCACCAGGTCCACTGCACTACCAGCTGCCTCTTTGAGCCATAGAGAACCCATAGCCTCTTTGATGAAGGTCCCAAGTGAAACCTATGTGATGCTAAATAAATCACTCATATGCTCATTTTCTTATGCATATGAGAACACTGGATTAAATCTCTATAGCTTCAAAATTTTTGAACAAATCTGTGAACTAGGTAAGCTTAGATCATGAGAGAATAGGACTAGAGATGTAAAGGATCTTTGAGACCACCTCATTTTTATAGATGAGAAATTACTGCCTAGAAAGGCAAAGTATAACCCTGAAATCACTTAATTAACTTAAGAAAAGTGATCAAGGGCACAGAGATGACAAGCAGAAGAGTCAGGATCTGAATTCAAATCTTCTGATTATGACTACAATGTTTTAACTATCACATCATACCATCAATCTCTACTTGAAAGGCAACATGGCATGGTGGGGAGAGCATTGTACTTAAAGTCAAAAAGACCTGCTATCAAATCCTGCCCATAATACCTATATCTATATGTCTCATTAGAATCTCAGTTTCCTCATCTGTAAAATAAGGAAGTTGGATTAAACAGACTGTATCATCCCTTCTTGTTTAAACTATGATGCAATTTAAATCTATGATGATGGCTACTAAAGTAATGGAGAAAAGATATGAACTCAAATCTAATTAAACTAAATCTAGTTTTTGTTCCATTAAAATTTACTGCTTTTTTATCACTTTGACTAAACCCAAGACTGTACAATTATCTGTCTAGTCCTATAGTTTCTAGTCCTCTGAATGTATTTTAGATTTAATAAACATTCTGGACTACCAGGTTATACTGTTAAACAACCTGAAGCTTATAGTATACTAGAACCCCCATGGTCAGATACTTTTAAAAATGATATACTTGTGAAGTTGATTTTTTTAACCCAAAAGAGTAAGACTTTACATGTATCCCTATTAAATTTCATCTCACTGGACTTGCTGATATGTTGAATGCCCAGCATTGTAGACCATCAAAATCTTTTACGATCTTCATGATTATCCAGCATGTAAGCTATCCCTCCTAGTTTTATGTCACCTGCAAATTTGATGAACATATACTCTATTACTTTTTCTACAAAAGATACAGGATTACAAATCTATCTTTCCATGGAAGAAAAACTGTTTCATTGTGTCAAATTTGGGTCTTTCCCACAAGCTCTTCAGCCGAATTATTTGAGTTAATAAGGTGGTTCCTAGAGAATGGGGGGAAGGAAAAAGGAGAATGAAGGAATGTCACAGGAGAGAGAAGTCACAGTTCAAAACAAACACCTTGACTTTGCTAAGGCATAAGCTTCCCAGCGGGAAACCATTTTCCTTGTGACAAAGCTCAGCTCAGTTGACATTATCTCTTAATTATCTGCATAAGAATGCATTTGTCAAGTTTCACAAGATGGGATTGATAACAATAAACTCCTGTTGCTAGAAAATATCTTAATGCTTAAAGCAGGAATGGCATAGAACAGAAGGAAGGTATCATGGGGGTACCATAGTTTCTATGCCAGGTGTCTGCAAACATGGACTCCTTGGTATACAAAGACACAAATGCCCTCCCCAGTGTAACAGGAACCTCAGGCTGGTTTGGTGGGGCCAAAAGGAAACACCACCTGAGGCAGGTATCCTCAAGCTTCTTTTTGAAGTGCTCTGGTTTGACAAGGAAAACATTTCAGGTCAATGTGCCTAACCCAATATACTTTCATTGCCACAATTTCTATAGAAATAACTAAAGGAGAAAACAAATGAATAAATGACTTAATTAAGTGGGAGTAGGTAAATAAAACTTAAAGGAGTAAGGTCCAGAAAAACAATTTTGTAAAAGAAAAGAGGCAGAAGACATGTTTCAAGCCATATAGTCTCTTTCTTGACCATTGTCTATGCAATCCTTGCGCTGACAATATCTAGCATATGGGGGATAACAGCAGTCAAAGGGACATGGTTCATTACTCTTCTGATTTGGCAAGATCCTTGACTCATGATGGATCCTGCTATGAGAACCAGAATGATCCTCAATATGGGGCACAGAATGAAGAACATGAATCTATCTTTGCCTGAAACTGTTATCAGATCTATGTATTGTTGTTTTGCATAATTTTTATAAGTTAAGTAAACATATGCTAAGGAAGGAAGGAAGGAAGGAAGGAAGAAAGGAAGGAAGGGTGAGAGGGAGAGAGGGAAGGAGGGAAGAAGGGAAGAACAGAGGGAGGGAAGAGTGGGTGGAGGGAGGAAGGGAGGGAGGGAGAGAGGAAAGAAGGGAAAGAGGGATGGAGGGAGAAGGAAGTGAAGAGGTTGGGAAGAAGGAAGGGTCTAAAGAACTTATGCCACAATGGGGAAATCATAAGAACTGCTCATATCTAACACTTACTTATGACCCACACAGATGAGTATATACATACATACGCATATACATATGATAGATTTAGACATCATAGAAGTGGCTGGAGTTCACAAAAGCCCCAAACCAAGTGGTCTGGACAAAGTCTCTCTGGCTCATGTGTGGGAGAGCCTTCTTCATCACTTCATAATGCCTATTGACCACAAGAGGGTGCTTGGCCTATAAATACATCCTATTTCCTCTCCCTATATTACCTGTCAAGGAACTTTTCAGCAGTGTTGACCTAAGTTAAATATTATCTAGGGGATGATGTGAAATATACCTTAAAATGTTTTTTTAAGTAGGTCAATGGCTTCATTCCTACCTTGTATCTAAACCTTTTTTTTCTCTCCAACAATGACCCCACATTCATAGGATACAAGCATTCAATAAACTTAGCCTTTTTAGATGTAGTGAAAATGCAAGGAAAATTTGCTCCTAGGTGAGAGCCCTTCACCATCTACCATCTTAAAATTCTTCTCATTCACCTTTCTAGATATTTGGGATGTCTAGGAAAAGGTCCTGAATTACCTATATTTTCAATTTATGGGAAGAATTAAGGCTTTCTGTGACTTCTCTCATAGTAGAAGTCATACCAAATGGAAAATATTGGAAGTATGGTAGAAATGGGACATCCTCTCTCAGGCTTATCAGACTGGATATGAGTTTTGTCCACCCTGATGTCAGCAGCACTTTGAACATTTGGCTTCAGGATCAATCTGGATATCCTCCATGTATAAAATGTATAAACAAATGTGGAAATCAACAAATGAGTACCTTCCTAGGCTCAGCCTGATCATATCAGCATCTCACATCTGGGGATTGAAGAACTCGACTCTCAAAGTCAATTCCCTCTACCTTAAAAGGATTGAAATTCTTATTTTGTATAATTACACTGATTTTCTGCTCCCTATACGCAACATAGTAGGTAGAAAGTATTTTCCAAAGGTAAATGAAAAAGGAATGAAAAACTCCAAATATATACCCACTTTATTTCTTGGTATCTCATAATTTTGATTCCCCATATCATAATTTGTTGAGGAATCTAGATTCCACATAGAGAAGAAACAACTTACTACTCATCAAAACACAGAATTTCCAATTGGAAGATAATTTAGAGGCTTATTCTTACTTTGTCAAGAACATTTCCAACAAGTGAATATCCAAGCTTTGTTTTAGAGACCTCTAATGATATGGAACTCATTATTTCTCAGGGTAGCACATTCCACTTTTAGGTATCTCTGATTATTAGAATTCTTTCCATGGATGCTGAAAATACTAAAGAAATAAAATAGCATAGACATATAAAAGTCATTACTACAAATGCTCTCTTCATCAAATGGCCAAACTTTTTCAACCAGATAAATAATGAACCCAATTTACTTAGGTATCTTAGAACATTTTAGTTTGGAACTTCTTGAAAGTGCATGGCAGATCAATTCTCTAACCTAGGAGAAGGAGTTTTGTTATTAGGAAGTGAGGATTGTTTAAAAAAAGAAGTTACTCAGTTTATAAGCTCTTTCAAGGTGAGGATCATCTATTTTACTTCTCTTCCTTCTCTGTTAAGTTCCACCATTCTATCTCCTTTGAAGTCCTTGTCTAAAGTTGATTGTGGAATTTTGAAGGCTGTGAAGTCTCAATCCCTGGTATGTCTAAACTAGCTATGCCCAGTGACATAGAGTATTTCTTTTGTCCAAAGACCATTTCAGCTAAGTTCAGAGAGAAGCATGACTGGATTGAGTCAGGAGAGACTTGACTTCTAAACCTTATTCCAACACTTAATCAGCAAATCACCTTGTCTTTGAGCCTTATTTTCTTCATCTGTAAAATAGGGATAATTGCACCCGAAGAATTACTTCAGGGCATTATTAGAAGACTCAAAGATGATTTATGTAAGCCCTTAGAAAAATATCAGTTATTGTTATTAACTAGCTCAATAGCTGCATTTCAAAATTGCATCTTATATAGATAAAACATCAGCAATATAATTGTTTGCTAATAGCATGTTTTAATAGCACATGCATTTTGGATTAGTCTGTGGAGCATTAAGAGTAACCAATATCCTTTTCTGAATATGCTTTAATCAACAATTAAGTGTTTTCTAAGTGCTACACCCTGTGTCAAATGCTGGTCCTACCAAAAAAGGCATTCCATTTGAAAATCCATAAAATTGGAAAACAATCACAACAACAAATAATTAAATAACAATAATTTGATTCAATGTAATAGGCATTTATTAAATACCCACTATGCACTTGGAATGAGGATATAAACAATATGTGTTGTTCGAGCATAGTTCGAACCTGCTCTTGAGAGTTGATTGTTAAATTTTTAGTGTCAACAATTATACCTTGGAAATTGGCAAAGCAGGGCTTGATGTTAATAATGCAGATTAAATTTTAAAATGTGTCATGAATACTTAAAAACAGGGGCAGTTATTAAGCATTTTCCACTATACCACTAGAAACAAAGACAAGAGTGAGATAGTCCCTACTCTCAAAAAGTTAACATTCTGAGGTGATTCAGGCCATTTCCAAATGTGGTTGTTAAAAGAAGGAAAGAGGATGTCAAATGACGGTTTTTGAAGGATGGATATAGATATATGGATATAGATAGTAGCAAAGGAATCACCAGAATGGATGATCAAATTGATGCAGGCTTCTGAGGGATATGAGAGAGGTGGGGTGAAGGGTGCAGGTAGAGAAGTTGATTTTAGCAAAAAGACCACCTCTTCAAAATTGGAGCAAAGCAGGAGAAAGTGGGAGATGAAGTTGAGGGAACTCAAGATATAGAAGTGGAGAAAAAAGTTTTACTCACTCAAACTAACTGTACTTTGATCAATCAGCACTTCCAAAGCTTCAAGGTCAAGTCAAAAGTTAGACTTTACTGAGAAACCAAGTCAAAAATAAGGCCTTTTATACAAACAAAACCAATCTATCTTTAAATTTCATTGCTGCCAAAGTTTACTGTTCTCTGTATTAAAAAACCCAGGATGATGACAGGGATAATCCATTCCATCATCTTGGGATCTTCATGACTGTGCTATATCCTTGAATCTAAACTATAAATTAAACTCCACTTTTACTTTTCTGTCGTGTAGTGGTAATGTTTATCACGCACATACATTTAGAGAGCATTTGCTGCTAAATATTGGGAAATGAACAAGAGAGACATATCACCTTTCCAGGTTCTCAATTTAGATACTAGAGCCCAGGATAGTAGCAGATATAGGATATATAGTTTTCTGGTGTCACTTTCAGTACTCTGTCAATTAACTATTCCTATATGAATTTTTAAAATTATTATGTTTTACTTGAATAAAACAGAGAAAGAAAAGATTAATGAATTGGGCTTGCAACTAAAAAAACTAAAAAAAGACCAAATTAAAAACCCCCAATCAAATACTAAATTGGAAATTCTAAAATTAAAAGGAGAAATTAAAAATATTGAAAGTAAAAAAACTATTGAACTAATTAATAAAACTAAGAGTTGGTTCTATGAAAAAGCCAATAAAATAGATAAGCCTTTGGTAAATCTGATTAGAAAAAGGAGGGAGGAAAATGAAATTAGTAGTCTTAAAAATGAAAAGGGAGAACTTTCCACCAATGAAGAGGAAATTAGAGAAATAATAAGGAGTTATTTTGCTCAACTTTATGCCAATAAATTTGATAACCTAAGTGAAATGGATGACTACCTCCAAAAATACAGACTTCCCAGACTAACAGAGGAGGAAGTAAATTGCTTGAATAGTCCCATTTCAGAAAAAGAAATAGAACAGGCAATTAAACAACTCCCTAAGAAAAAATCCCCAGGACCAGATGGATTTACATGTGAATTTTACCAAACATTTAAAGAACAATTGGCCCCAATGCTATATAAATTATTTGATAAAATAGGGAATGAAGGAGTCCTACCAAATTCCTTCTATGACACAGACATGGTACTGATACCTAAACCAGGTAGGCTGAAAACAGAGAAAGAAAATTATAGACCAATCTCCCTAATGAATATTGATGCTAAAATCTTAAATAAGATATTAGCAAAAAGACTACAGAAAATCATCTCCAAGATAATACACTATGATCAAGTAGGATTTATACCAGGAATGCAGGGCTGGTTCAATATTAGGAAAACTATCAATATAATTGGCCATGTTAATAACCAAATTAACAAAAACCATATGATCATCTCAATAGATGCAGAAAAAGCATTTGATAAAATCCAACATCCATTCCTATTAAAAACACTTGAGAGTATAGGAATAAATGGACTTTTCCTTAAAATAATCAGCAGCATCTATTTAAAACCATCAGTAAGCATCATATGTAATGGAGACAAACTGCAACCATTCCCAATAAGATCTGGAGTGAAACAAGGTTGCCCACTATCACCGTTACTATTTAATATTGTATTAGAAACGCTAGCTATAGCAATAAGAGCTGAGAAAGAGATTAAAGGAATAAGAATAGGCAATGAGGAAGCCAAATTATCACTCTTTGCCGATGACATGATGGTATACTTAGAGAACCCCAGAGATTCTGCTAAAAAGTTATTAGAAATAATCCACAACTTTAGCAAAGTTGCTGGTTATAAAATAAACCCACATAAGTCATCAGCATTCTTATATATCACTAACAAAATCCAACAGTCAGAGTTACAAAGAGAAATTCCATTTAAAGTAACTACTGATAATATAAAATATTTAGGAATCTATCTGCCAAGGGAAAATCAGAAACTTTATGAGCAAAATTACAGACCACTTTTCACACAAATTAAGTCTGATCTAACCAATTGGAAAAATATTAAATGCTCTTGGATAGGGCGAGCAAATATAATAAAGATGACAATATTACCTAAACTAATCTATTTATTTAGCGCTATACCAATCAGACTCCCAAAAAACTATTTTAATGACCTAGAAAAAATAACAACAAAGTTCATATGGAAAAACAAAAGGTCAAGAATTTCAAGGGAATTAATGAAAAAAAAATCAAATGATGGTGGCTTAGCTGTACCAGATCTAAAATTATATTATAGAGCAGCAGTTACCAAAACTATTTGGTATTGGCTAAGGAATAGATTAGTTGATCAGTGGAATAGATTAGGTTCAAGGGATAAAACAGTCAACAAATATAGCAACCTAGTCTTTGACAAACCCAAAGATCCCAGCTTTTGGGATAAGAACTTACTGTTTGATAAAAATTGCTGGGAAAATTGGAAACTAATATGGCAGAAACTAGGCATTGATCCATACTTAACGCCGTACACCAAGATAAGGTCAAAATGGGTTCATGACCTAGGCATAAAGAATGAAATTATTAATAAATTAGAGGAACATAGGATAGTTTACCTCTCAGACCTGTGGAAGGGGAAGGTCTTTATGACCAAAGCAGAACTAGAGATCATTACTGATCACAAAATAGAAAATTTCGATTATACCAAACTGAAAAGTTTTTGTACAAACAAAACTAATGCAGACAAGATTAGAAGGGAAGCAATAAACTGGGAAAATATTTTTACAGTCAAAGGTTCTGATAAAGGCCTCATTTCCAAAATATATAGAGAATTAACTCTAATTTATAAAAAATCAAGCCATTCTCCAATTGAAAAATGGTCAAAGGATATGAACAGACAATTCTCAGATGAAGAAATTGAAACTATTTCTAGTCATATGAAAAGATGCTCCAAGTCATTATTAATCAGAGAAATGCAAATTAAGACAACTCTAAGATACCACTACACACCTGTCAGATTGGCTAAGATGACAGGAAAAAATAATGATGATTGTTGGAGGGGATGCGGGAAAACTGGGACATTGATGCATTGTTGGTGGAGTTGTGAACGAATCCAACCATTTTGGAGAGTAGTTTGGAACTATGCTCAAAAAGTTATCAAACTGTGCATACCCTTTGATCCAGCAGTGTTACTACTGGGATTATATCCCAAAGAGATTATAAAGAAGGGAAAGGGACCTGTATGTGCACGAATGTTTGTGGCAGCCCTTTTTGTAGTGGCTAGAAACTGGAAACTGAATGGATGTCCATCAGTTGGAGAATGGCTGAATAAATTGTGGTATATGAAAATTATGGAATATTACTGTTCTGTAAGAAATGACCAATAGGATGATTTCAGAAAGGCCTGGAGAGACTTACACGAACTGATGCTGAGTGAAATGAGCAGGACCAGGAGATCATTATATACTTCAACAACAATACTAGATGATGACCAGTTCTGATGGATCAGGCCATCCTCAGCAACGAGATCAACCAAATCATTTCTAATGGAGCAGTAATGAACTGAACTAGCTATACCCAGAAAAAGAACTCTGGGAGATGACTAAAAACCATTACATTGAATTCCCAATCCCTATATTTATGCACCCCTGCATTTTTGACTTCCTTCACAAGCTAATTGTACAATAATTCAGAGTCTGATTCTTTTTGTACAGCAAAATAATGTTTTGGTCATGTATACTTACTGTGTATCTAAGTTATATTTTAATATATTTAACATCTACTGGTCATCCTGCCATTTAGAGGAGGGGGAGGGAGGGGTAAGAGGTGAAAAATTGGAACAAGAGGTTTGGCAATTGTTAATGCTGTAAAGTTACCCATGTATATATCCTGTAAATAAAAGGCTATTAAATTAAAAAAAAAACAAAAAAAATAATAAAATTATTATGTTTTATTAATGAAATTTTTATAACACAATCACTTCCTGATTTTTCCCTTCTCCCTATCTGCCTTCGGAAAAGCAATAAAAACTAGTTGAATAAAACTATTCAATACTGTAACCATTACTAACAGTCTATAACAATCTGCATCTAGATTCTACCATCTCTCTACCACAAAGAAGATATGTCAACTATCTACAACCAATTTTTAAAATTAGCGCTTTTCATTGCCCAATTAATATTCTACTACCCCGGAATCTTTCCTCATACAAAAATATATAGATAAGCAAAACCAATAGACAAACTGGTTATGCCTAACCAGAACCCACCATCCTCTGTTGATAGGAGAGAAATAACTTCAGCATCACTTCTCTGAAGTCCTTATTGGTCACTTCATTAATCAAAGTCTGATATTTTTCTATGTTGTTTTGATTTACATTATTATATCATTGCAAACTCTTTTCTTGCCTTTTCTTTTTTTATATTAATTCTTACAAGTCTTCCCAAGTTTTTGTTAAATCTGAATTCTTTATAGTTATCATTTTTATAGCACAATAATATTCCAGTATATTCTTACATAGCACAATTTATGCAGCCATTCCTCTATTAATTTTGTTTCTTGATTTCTAATATCATTTAAAGTACAAAAAATAATAATTATAAGAAACATTTCTGACTTTTTCCACTCTCTTTGATTTCTTTGAAGCATATGCCCAATAATAGTATTAAGCTATTAATGTTCGTTTAATGTTTTTTTTTTCCATTACATTGGTGTGATTTCAATGGAAAACTGGGCAACAAGAGCCCAATCAATCTATGGAACATGCTCAGATTTGGCTTTCTCAAAGAATTATGCAGAACATGTTCAATATTCCTTGTCTGATTAAAAGATTTGATGAGCCTACCTCCAGTCATGAAAGACTGAAGATCAGGTGCTGTGGAGTTACAAAATATCTTCTGTCTGACCAAGAATCTGAAAAGACTGATGACTTGGGAATCACCAAGCCAGAACTGAGCTTACATATGAAATGATTGATATGCCCCTTTTGCTCATTACCATGCTGGCTACAAAGAAGCAAAATTCCTAGTCTTTTCAGGTGATAAAACAGCAAATTATATTCCTTCACCCAGCACTCCAGTGTCCAGGAACACTTTACCATTTCTCTTGTATTTATTATTTCCTGATCTTACAAAAATGAGAGCCAGGAGATCAGTGAATTTGGGAGATCCATTAAAGATTTCAGAGATCCCACCTGCAACTGGTGTTGGTAGAAGAGTCCAGTGGAGCCAAGGGCAACAGTAGTCAAGTCAATGAACTGGCAGCCAAGCAACTGTTTGACCCAGTCTATCAGAGATTTAACTAATTAACCAAGACATTGCAATCATACAAAAAATCAGCCCAGTGCAGAAAGGGAATTCTTCATCACTAACACCACATCCAGAAAAAAATTTGTTGAGGACTCTGTGAAGTGAGGAAATGACTCACTGGGTTAAATATCTTGAAGCCCCACGTGTTTCCCACACATGTACCTCATTACTTTTGTGCTTTCAGTCTTAGACCATCCTCTTTAAGGAACTTGAGTATGTAAGGGAGAGAGTACATCCCCAGTTTGGGGGAGAATTTTTTGAATCAAATGCTTTAAGGGTGAGCCTATTTTCCCACATGAGTGTGTGCAAAGAGAGAATGCACCTAGATTTAAAAGATACCTTTGCAAATTCTGATCTTGTTATATCTTCTTAGTAAATATATCTTTTATAAAAGCTTATTGATCTCAACTGGTTGATTAATTTTGCAGTTTATTCTTCAATGATGTTTGTGACTGACAGTACTAGAAAATGCAATCCTTCACAGTATGTATCCTAGAATTCTTTAGGAACTTCCCTCTGGGAACCAGTTCTGCTCATAAGAGTTGGGTCTGAAAAAAAGAGCCTAATTTGTTCTTCATTACTTTACATAAATCTTCCCATGATTCTCTAAATCTTCCACATTCATTGTTCCTTAAAGCCCCAAAACATTCCTCAATAGTCACCAACCACTGTTCTAAATGAACTGACTTCCCCATTCAGTGGACACCTATTTTGTTTCCAGTTGTCTATTATGACAGAAAGTGAAGAATAATATGCAATATACCTCATTGACCTCCTTGGGGTATATGCCCAGTGATCTCATCCCTTAGATTATTTTTCAGCTCACACATGAAGATGATGGTGTCTGTTTTTGCTCGTTAAATGATGAAAGATAGAGGATAGAGCCAAATTGGATGCATCCCTAGAGCAATCACACATAGTGGCTAGTGAGTATTTTCACAGCTTTATTTCATCCATGTGTTTGTACATAGAGATCCTTGGCTAGAAGGACCAGGATGCTGGAAGGTATAGCTGATAGACAAGATGTCACAAATGAGATCCAAAAGAATATCAACAGGTTAGAACATTTGGCCAAATCTAACAAAATGAAATGTCAGGATAAATATAAATTCTGACACTTAGATTCAAAAAATCAATCACACAAATATAGGATGGGGAAGGCCTAGACAGACTACAATTCATGTGAATAAAATGATAGTTTTAGTAGATAGCAAGCTCAGTAGTAGCAGTGTAATGCAATAGCCAATAAAATTAAATACATCTTCCCCCTCCTTTACAACCATCCCATATGACAAAGAATTTCAGTAACAGTTTTACAATCTTAGAAAATAGCTGAAATGCTGAAGAGTTTAAGGGGTTTGCACACAGCCAATATTTGTCAAGGCTTCCTAATTTCCTAATTTTTCAGAGCTTCCTAATTCTGAGACTGCTCTTTCTACACTATGGCAGGATGCCTCTCTTGGGTTTCATTCTTAGAAGCCTGCTTAATGTCCAAAGAGGAGATGCTAATTCCATCTTAATGTGTCCTGGTCACATCATAGTCTTGTAGTCAATTCCATTTGGAGGATCAAATGAGATAATAAATATAAAGTACTTCAAAAACCTTGAAGTGCTATTAAAATCATTTTCTAGTTGTGTGAATTTGGGCAAATCATTCATATTCTGTTGGCCTCAGTTTTCTCATTTGAAAAATGAGGGAGTTAGATTCTATAAGTTCCATTTCAGCTCTAAATGTATAATACTTTTTTGTTTTTGTAATCGTGTTGTTTCAGTCATGTCTGATTCTTTGTATCCCCATTCTGGAGTTTTCTTGGCAGAGATACTAGAGTAATTTGCATTTCCTTTTCCAGCTTATTTTACAAATGAGGAAACTGAGGCAAATGGAGTTAAGATTCTCATCCAGGACCACACAACTAGCAAGTATTTGAAGGCAGATTCAAATTCACAAAGATCTCAAGAAAAATTCAGGAAGATTGAAAGCCCAGTGCTTTGTCCTCTATATCACCTAGCTGCCCCATGATGTTTTGATAACTATAAACAATTCACTATTCTTTTGTATTTATTGGTCTATGAACTCTATGGATAAAATAATTCCTTTTTTAGTTTAATAAAAGTATTAGGATGTAGCCTCATTGTTATTGTTGTTATTATTGTTAATATATAACATTTACATTGAACTTTAATGTTTTTGAAGTACTTTCAAAGCACATGTTTATTTGTTCATTTTTTCCCAAGTATGGTATCATTCTGGGTACCATATGTCAGAAAAAAGCATTGACTCACTGATATGTGTTCCGAGTAAGGCTCAATACTACTCAAGGGTGTGATATGATAGCTAAGAAAGCAAAGGCAATTGTAAACTGAACTAGGCCTCATAATTTCCATGAATAAAAAGTATCTGTTCCCTTGTACCATACCCCAGCCAGACCAGTATTGTATTCAATTGTGTGCTTTACATTTTAGGAAGCTCATTGATCAGTTGGAGAGCATCCAGAGGAAGAGAAGTCCATGCCATATGAGGATTACTAAAGGAACTGGGAATATTTAGTATAGAGACATAAAAGCTTCCTCTAGGTACTTAAAATGCTGACATGTGCAACAGAGATTGGACTTGCTCTGTTCAGTCCCACATGGCCAAAAAAAGGAGCTGCATTTTCAAAGAAGCAGATTTTGTCCATGTCAGGGAAGAAACTTCTTAGCAATTAGAGCTATCCCAAAGTGTAAAGAGCTACTTCAGTGTTTTTATTCCCTGAAGACCAGGGACCTCAATCTGGAAGGCAATTTTAAGGCCATTTTATCCAACCATTCATGGTTTGGGAGATGAAACTGAGAGGTGACTTATCCAAGGTCACCTAGCTAATGTGCAGGAGTTAGGATTTGAAGGCACACCCTCTGATTTCAGAATTAATACTCTTTACACCATCCCAAGCAATCTTCTCTTCAAGCCCCACCCAGACCTTTACCAAATTCAAGCCCAGAACCAGGTGATCTCTTCATACTCTAAAATTCTTTGACTCTGTCTTGAAACCAGCACAAAAGCCTTAGTTGAAGGAACTTGGCCATTTAGCTTGAAGGCAAGGATCCTCAATGGGGACATAATTAGAGTGAATATCTGAAGGATCATTACAAGAAAATAGGAATTAGATTAATATCAAGTGTCTCTAGAAGGGAGATATAATCAAAGAGGGGAAATTAGAAGGGACCAGATTTTAGTCCAATATGTGGATTTCTAAGCTATCCCAAAATGAGGGCTTTCTTAGAAGGCGTGATCTCCCCAGGACTTCTTCAAGGAAAAGCTGGATGACTAGTTGTTGGGGATGTTATAGGAGTTGGATTGCATAGCCTTTGAGATCCCCTTCAGCTATGAAATTCTATGAAGTTTATAAAAGGAATTATTTCCAGCCCATTTTATAGCAGTATCCCAGGAGCATAAGAAAACCATAGGGTGACCAGATTTGTCAAATGTTCATTTTTTCCCAAGACTTTCTGAAACATATGTGCCTGGGGTTGATAGCTATAGAAGATGTTGTTGTCTTTTGTTAGTATGGTTCAAATGTTTTGGAGGCAGCTTTTTTTTCCTTTTTGATGTGATGCAGTGGATTGAATGCTAGGCCTGAAGTCAAGAACAGCTGAACTCAAATTCTGTTTCAAATACTTTGAAGTAGTATGAGACTGGTTAAGTTTCTCAAGCTCCATTTTCTCATCTGAAAAATGGGAATAAGTTAAAATTCATAGGCACCTATTAAGTGCTTACTGTATGTCAGGCACACACAAAGTACCAGGATACACAAAGAAACAAAAGGAAAGACAATCCTTGCCTCAAGAGCAAATGGAAGAAGACAATACATATTAAGGAAACCGAAAAGCAGAATTAAGGAAATAGAGGAATCTTGCAGGATGAACAGATTTTTAGAGCATAGTATATAAGAATAATATCACCATCATAGGGTTGTTGTGAGAATCACATAAAATAAAATATTTGGAGAGCTTTGCAAATCTTAAAATCGATGAATGCTATCATTGTTGTTAAATCTATAATCTTATGATACTGTGAGAGCATGAGAAACAAGCATGGAGTGTAGAGAGGTCTGACCTTAAAATTGGGACACTATGGGCTCAGCTCCTGCCTCAGAGACTTACTAGAAATGTGACCCTAGGCAAGTCACTTACCTTGCATTGACCTTAGTTTTCTCACTTGTAAAATGAGGGTTTGGACTAGATGTCCTCTATGTTCCATTTCAGCTCTAAATCTATGATGTTCTGCTAAATTCAGAGATAAACAACTAGTCATTGTTCTTTTATAATTAATGTTCAATGGATTATATGGATAAAATAATTACTTTTGTAGTTTAATAAAAGTATTAGAATAGGGCCTCATTGTTGTTTTTGTTAATGCTTGCTATTTATTTGGTATTTTAAAGTTTGTGAAGTACTTTGCTTATATAATCTCATTTGATCGTCACATTTTCCTAGTGATGTAGATGCTATCATTATCCCCATTTTACAAATGAGACTACTAAAGGCAGAAGAGGTTCTAAGTGACTTGCCTAGACAATCAAATCTAATTATAATATTATTAGTCAGACACTAATAGCTAGTGTCTGAGGCAAGATTCATACCTTAAAGTGCCATATAGAAGTAAACATTTATATATCATTTTAACATTTACAAAGTTCTTTCCTCACAATACAGAAACCGTATATCCTCTTTTCCTCATTACATTCTGGAGGATTCAGTTACTGCATACAATCTTATTTCTGGGTGGATGATCCAAGAAATCAATTTGCTATCAGTCCATCATAAGTAAAATAGATATAGGCTGGGTACACATTCTCAGGTACTCTCTGGGTATTCATCCACAGTGCTGAAATCATCAGATTCCATTAGTGGAATGTTTTATCAGAGGCACTGAGAATCCCCACCAGGCGCTCTCTGGGCTAAGTGTACCTCCTACCTTGTTCATATAGCAGTTTTAAAATGAGGAATTTTCAATATGGAAAGGGGAAAGGAGATTGATGTCTATAAGAACTAAAAAAGGGAACTAAAAGAGGATAACAGCAACTCATTTATGAAATTTGGAAAAACTAGGACTAGGGAGGAAGCTCCTGGAGGCTAAAAAAATTAGAGGGAGAGAAAATGGCCCTCTGATTTCACAGGTACAGGTTATTGCCAGGTGAGGATACTCCTTTGCAGGTCAGCACTTCTTCTGCGCTTAATAGCCTTATAGAGTTGGCTAGAGCTTTGAGAGGCTAAAGGCCTTATTCAGGCTCATGCAGTATGTATGTAATAGAGATGGCACTTGAACCTAGTTCTTACTGATTTCAAAATTAGTTCTCCATTTACTCTGATATGATGTCTCTCTGGGCTGATATATCTTAGATAAACTAAATGAAGTTCCAATGCTTTTTTCCTGCAAGGACTCTTTCCTGAGTCCCTTCCCCCTGCCAGAAGTGATGGCTCCCTCCATGCCCTCATCATATCTCACATCATTACTTTTGTGTAAATTTGCTCTTAAGTTTGTGAACTGTGAATTTTTGGAGATCATAAAGCATCTCTATTAAGACCTAGCTTGGGACCCTACATACCATAATAAGAACTCAATAGATTTTTTTTATTAAATTTGTTGCTTAAGGACTCTTACCTACTTTGGTTTATTCTTGGGATGGGGGTACAGATGCTTTGGCCAGAAGCAATCTAGAAAGATTTTCTTTTTTCCCAAATTTTAATAGTATTCTATTTTTCTAATTGCATGTAAAAATAGTTTTCAATATTAATTTTTAATAATAGCTTTTTATTTTCAAAATGTATGTGAAGATAGTTTTCAACATTTACTCTTGCAAAACCTTACATTCCAAATTTTTCTCTCTCCCTTCCCCCCATTTCCCTCCCCTAGACAGCAAGTATTCCAATATAGGTTAAACGTGCAGTTCTTCTAAACATATTTCCCCTTTTATCATATTGCACAAGAAAAATCAGATCGAAAAAGGAAAAAATGAGAAAGAAAACAAAAGCAAGCAAACAACAAAAGGGAAAATACTATGTTGTGATCCTCTCAGTTCCCAGTCTTCTTTCTAGGTATAGATGGTTTTCTCCATCACAATTCTATGGGAACTAACTTGAATCACTCCATTGTTGAAAAGAGCCAAGTCCATCAGAGTTGATCATCACATAATCTTGTTTCAACATTAATTTTTTTTAATTTTTACTAAAGCTTTTTATTTACAAAGCATATGCATGGGTAATTTTTCCAACATTGATCCTTGCATAACCTTTTGTTTCAAATTTTTCCCTCCTTTCCCCCACTCCCTCCCCTAGCTGGCAGGTAATCCAATACATGTTAAATGTATTGAAATATGTTAGATCAAATACACATATACATATTTATACAGTTTTCTTGTTGCACAAGAAAAATCAGATCAAGAAGCAAGAAAGAGGAAAACTGAGAAAAAAATATAATGCAAGCAAATAACAATAGAGAGACTGAGAATTCTATGTTGTGTTCCACACTCTGTTCCCATAGTTGTCTCTCTGGGTGGAGATGGCTCTCTTCGTCACTGCACAAGTGGAACTGGTTTGGATCATCTCAATGTTGAAGACTGTCATGTCCAGCAGAATTGGTCATATATAGTCTTGTTGTTGCCATGTATAATGATCTCCTGGTTCTGCTCATTTCACTTAGCATCAGTTCATATAGGTCTCTCCAAGCCTCTCTGAAATTATCCTGCTGGTCCTTTCTTATAGAACAATAGTATTCCATTCATATAATTTATTCATCCATTCTCCAATTAATGGGCATCCACTCAGTTTTCAGTTTCTTGCCATTACAAAGAGAGCTGCCACAAACATTTTTGCACATGTGGGTCTCTTTCTCTCCTTTAGAATCTCTTTGGGATATAATCCCAGTAGAAACACTGGTGGATCAAATGGTATGCACAGTTTGATAACTTTTTGAGCATAGTTCCAAATTGCTCTCCAGAACTGTTAGATACATTCACAGTTCCACCAACAATGTATCAGTGTCCTAGTTTTCCCACATCCCCTCCAACATTCAACATTATCTTTTCCTGTCATCTTAGCCAATCTGACACTATACACTGACTGTATAGTGGTATCTCAGAGTTGTCTTAATTTGAATTTCTCTGATCAATAGTGATTTGGAACACCTTTTCTTGTGACTAAAAGTAATTTCAATTTCATCTGAAAATTGTCCGTTCATATCCTTTGACCATTTATCAATTGGAGAATGGCTTGAACTATTATAAATTTGAGTCAGTTTTAGAAATGAGGCCTTTATCAGATCCTTTGGATGTAAAAAATGTTTTCCTAGTTTATTGCTTCCCTTCCAAACTTGTCTGCATTAGTTTTGTTTATACAAAAACTTTTTAACTTAATATAATCAAAATTATCTATTCTATGATCAATAAGGTCTCTAATTCTTTGGTCACAAATTCCTTCCTTCTCCACAAATCTGAGAGGTAAACTATCCTATGTTCTTCTAATTTGTTTATAGTATCATTCTTTATGTCTAGATCATGAACCCATTTTGACCTTATCTTGGCATACAGTGTTAGATGTGGGTCTATGCCTACTTTCTGCCATACTAGTTTCCATTTTTCCCAGGAGTTTTTGTCAAATAGTGAATTCTTATCCCCAAAGCTGGGACCCTTGGGTTTGTCAAATACTAGTTTGTTATAGTCATTGGCTATTTTGTTCTGTGAACCTAAACTATTCCACTGATCAACTAGTCTATTTCTTAGCCAGTATCAAACGATTTTGATGACCATTGCTTTATAATATAGTTTTGGATGTGGTACAGCTAGGCCACCTTCATTTGCTTTTCTCTTCATTAATTCTTTTGAAATTCTTGACCTTATGTTCTTCCAGATGAATTTTATTGTTATTTTTTCTAATTCAGTAAAATTGTTTCTTGGAAGTTTGATTGGCATAGCACTAAATAAATAGATTAGTTTAGGGAGTGTTATCATCTTTCTTATATTTGCTCAACCTATTCACAAGCACTTGATATTCTTCCACTTGCTTAGATCTGACTTTATTTGTATGGAAAGTGCTTTGTAGTTTTGCTTACATAATTCCTGACTTTCCCTTGGCAGATAAATTCCCAAATATTTTATATTATCAACAGTTATTTTAAATGGAATTTTTCTTTGTATCTTTTGCTGTTGGATTTTGTTAGTGATGTATAAGAATGCTGATGATTTATGTGAATTTATTTTGTATCCTGCAACTTTGCTAAAGGTGTGGATTATTTCTAATAGCTTTTTAGTGGATTCTCTGAGGTTCTCTAAGTATACCATCATATCATCTGCAAAAAAAATGATCATTTGGTTTCCTCATTACCTACTCTTTTTCTTCCTTTAATCTCTTTTTCTCCTCTCATTGCCACGGCTAGCATTTCTAATACAATACTGAATAGCAATGGTGATAGTGGGCAACCTTGTTTCATCCCTGATCTTATTGGGAATGGTTTATCCCCATTATAAAAGTGGCTTGCTGATGGTTTTAAATAGATGCTACTGACTATTTTAAGGAAAAGTCCATTTATTCCTGTACTCTTTATTGTTTTTAATAGGAATGGGTGTTGGATTTTATCAAATGCTTTTTCTGCATCTATTGAGATGATCATATGGTTTTTGTTAATTTGGTTATTGATATAGTCAATTGTGGTAATAATTTTCCTAATATTGAACCAGCTCTGCATTCCTGGTATAAATCCTACTTGGTCATGGTGCATTATCCTAGGGATGATTATCTGTAATCTCTTTGCTAATATTTTATTTAAGATTTTTGCATCAATATCCATTAGGGAGATTGCTCTATAATTTTCTTTCTCTGTTTTCATCCTACCTGGCTTAGGTATCAGTAACATGTCTGTGTCATAAAATAAATTTGATAGAAGTCCTTCATTCCCTATTTTTTCAAATAATTTACATAGTATTGGAGTTAACTGTTCTTTAAATGTTTGGTAGAATTCACATGTAAATCCATCTGGTCCTAAGGATTCTTTCTTAGGCAGCTAATTAACAGTTTATTCTATTTCTTTTTCTAAAATGGAACTATTTAAGTAAATTATTTTCTCTCCTGTTAATCTATTAAACTGCTGTTTTTGTAAGTATTCTTCCATTTCTCTTATGTTGTCAAATTTATTGGCATAAACTTGGGTAAAGTAACTCTTGATAATTGCTCTAGTTTCCTCTTCATTGATAGATAATTTTCCCTTTTCACTTTTGAGACTAACAGTTAGATTTTCCTCTTTCCTTTTTCTAATCAAATAAATTAAAGGTTTATCAATTTTGTTGGTTTTTTCATAAAACCAACAATTGTTGTTTTTAGTTTCAATTTTATCCATCTTTCCTTTTAGTTTTAGAATTTCAAGTTTGGTATTGGATTGGAGGGTTAATTTGTTCTTTTTCTAGCTTTTTTAGTTGCAAGCCCAATTTAATGATCTTCTCTTTCTCTATTTTATGCAAGTAAGCATCTGGAAATATAAAATTTCCTCTAATTACCACTTTGGCTGCATTTCACAAATTTTGGTATGTTTTCTCATTATTGTCATTCTCTTGGATGAAATTGTTGATTGTGTCTATGATTTGCTGTTTCACCCATTTATTCTTTAGGATGAGATTATTTAGTTTCTAATTGATTTTTGGTCTATTTTCCCCTAGTATTTTATTAAATGTAATTTTTATTGCATTATGATCTGAAAATAATGCATTTACTATTTCTGACTTTTTGCATTTAATTTTGAGATCTTTATGTCCTAACATATGGTCTATTTTTGTATAGATTCCATGAATTGCCAAGAAGAAAGTGTACTCTTTTGTGTCTCCATTCAATTTTCTCCAAAGATCTATCATATCTAGTTTTTCTAATATTCTATTTATCTCTTTAACTTCTTTCTTATTTATTTTGTGATTTGATTTATCTAGTTCTAAGAGAGCAAGATTGGCATCTCCCACTATTATAGTTTTGCTGTCTATTTCTTCTTGCAACTCTCTTAACTTCTCCTTTAGACTTTAGATGCTACATCACTTGGTGCATAGATGTTTAATATTGATATTGCCTCATTATCTGTGGTACCCTTAGCAAGATAATAGTTTCTTTCTTTATCTCTTTTAATTAGATCAATTTTTGCTTTTGCTTCATCTGAGATCAGGATGGCTACCCCTGTGTTTTTTTTTACTTCAGCTGAAACATAATAGATTCTGCTCCAGCCTTTTACCTTTACTCTGTATGTATCACTCTGCTTTAAATGTGTTTCTTTTAAACAACATATTGTAGGATTCTGGCTTTTAATCCAGTCTGCAATCTGCTTACGTTTTATGGGAGAATTCACCCCATTCACATTTACATTTAAAACTACCAATTCTGTATTTCTTGTCATCTTATTAACCCCAAATTATACTTTTCTCTTTCCTTTTCCCCTTTCCTTCCTCCCCAGTATTTTACTTATGAGCACTATTTCCTCAAGCAGTTCTCTCCCTTTAGAGAACTTCCCTCTTTCTTATGCCTTTCCCCTATTATTTCTCTTTTCCCCTCTATTTAGCCTTCTCCTTCCCTTTTCCCCTTTTCCCCTCCCATTTTTCTATAAGATTAGAGATGTTTCTCAGTGAAACCCAATATATCTAATATTCTTTCTCTGAGACAAATCTGATGAGAGTAAGATTCATACAATATTCTTTACCCTCCCTTCTTTCCCTCAATTATAATGTTTATTTGCCTCTTCCTGAGATGTAATTTCCCTCATTTTACCTCTATTTTCCCCTTTTTTCTGTTATAATCCCCTTTCCATGTCTAGTTTCTTTTTTATATTATAATAGTAAAATCAGATTATCCATATACTCTTAATGTATACCCACAACAGAAATACAGTTCTCAAGTGTCTTTTTCTTTTTCACATTTTTAAGCTTCTCTTGAGTTCTATATTTAGAGGTCAAATTTTTTGTTTAGCTCTGGTCTTTTCATCAAAAATAAATCAATTTCACCATTTTCATTGAATGTCCATCTTCTTCCCTGAAAGAAAATGCTCAGTTTAGCAGGGTAATTTATTCTTGGCTGCATTCCAAGTTCCTTAGCCTTTCAGAATATCACATTCCAGGTCCTTTGATCTTATAAAGTGGAAGCTGTTAGGTCCTGATTAATCCTTATTGTAGCTCCTTGGTATTTGAATTGTTTCTTTCTGGCTGCTTGTAATATTTTTTCCTTCATCCAATAGTTCTCAAATTTAGCCACAATATTCCTTAGGGTTTTAATTTTGAGGTCTCTTTCAGGAGACATTCAGTGAAATCTTTCAATGGTCATTTTACCTTCTATTTCTATGCTATCCAGGCAGTTCTCTTTGATGATTTCCTGAAAGATAATGTCTAGGCTCTTTTTTTCATCATGTATTTCAGGGAATCCAATAATGCTTACATTGTTTCTCCTAGATCTATTTTCCAGGTCAGTTGTTTTCCCAATTAGAAATTTTGCATTTTTCCTATTTTTTCATTTTTTTTGGTTTTGCTTGACTGATTCTTGTTGTCTAGTTGAGTCATTCAATTACATTTGTTTGATTCTGAATTTTAGTGAGGCATTTTCTTCATTTACTTTTTTACTTCTTTTTGTATTTGTCCAACTGAATTTTTAAATCAGTTATTTTGTTCTATGGAATTGTTTCCATTTCACAAATTCTGTTTTTAAGGAGTTATTTTCTTTTTCCATTTCACAAATTCTGGGGTTTTTTAAAGTTATTTTCTTTTTCTGTTTCACAAATTCTGTTTTTCTGGGAGTTGCTTTCTTTTTCCATTTTATCAAATTTATCTTTTAATGAGTTATATGCTTTTTCCATTTCACTAAGTCTATTTTGTATGAATTTTCTTCAGATAATTTCTGTGTTGCCTTTTCCATACTCTCTTGCAAATTTTTCGTTTCCTTTCCCCATTTTTCTTCTAGCTCTCTTTTAAGATCCTTTTTAATTTCCTCTAGGAGAGCCTTGTGTGATGGGAACCAGGTTATATCACCTTTTGGGCTTCATCTGGAGACAGTCTGCCTTTAGTCTCCTCAGGGTTTGAGATCTGTTCTTCTCTTTTGCCATAAAAGCTGTCAATCACTAGAGTCCTCTCTTACTCATTTTTTTTTAAGTTAAGGTTTGCCTTTAGAGTGGGAGAGGTTTTCCAAGCAGCTACAGCTGTGCTGGGTCAATGTGGATTCACTCTCTGGTGCTGGGTGGGTGTGGCCAGGTCCTGTGAGATTCTGGCATTTTGGGGTTCACTATTGATCTTTTGTGTTTTTGTTGGATGTTTTATAACTTCTCTGGTGATCTACTGACTTGCAATCAGGGCAGAGTGGCCAATACTGCTGTAGATTCTTGTAGATTCCTTCCCATAGATTCTCTGCCATGTGAAGTCTGCACCACCCTGCAGAGTCAGCAATGCCCCAGGGCTCAGCACTGTATGCATTGGCTTTTGTGGTGAGCTGTTTGTGTTAGGCTGCCTCCCTTCTGTTTCTGTTTAAAACAGACCTTTTGTGGTCTGTTTCCTTCCATAGATTCTCTGCTGTGAAGAGTCTGCACCATCACACTGAGACTGCACTACCCTGGGGCTGTGCTCTGTCTGTACTGGTATTTGTATTCAGCTGGTTGTGTGGCTGCCTTTCTCCCATTTCCAATTGAAACAGACCTTTTCTGAAGATCTTCGAAATTATCTTATGCTGATAATTTGGTGCATTCCCAATATTTGTGGGTTCTGCCAGTCCAGAGGTAATTCAGAGGCTGGATTTTGTAATTATTGTGAGGGTTATAAAGAAGGTCAGAGAGAAACGTATGTTGTCTCTGCCATCTTGGCTCCACCCCCAGAAGTCCAAACATTAATTTTTATACGATTTTTAAATTCCAATTTTTCTTCCTCTTTTCCTGACCTTCCCCCACCCTAGACAGCAAGCAATGTGATACAGATTATAACTGTGCAATCATTTTAAATATATTTTCATATTAGTCATGTTGTGAAAGAAAAATCAGAATGGGGAAAACCATGAGAAAAGAAAACAAACAAAAAAAGTGAAAATATTATGCTTTGATCCACTTTTAGTCTCCATAATTCTCTCTCTGGGTTCAGATGACATTTTCCATCTCAAGTCTATTGGAAATGTCTTGGATTATTGTATTACTGAGAAGAGCTGAGTCTATCATAGTTTATCCTCACATGATCTTGCTATTGCCATGTACAATGCTCCCCTAGTTCTGATCACTTCATTCAGCTTCAGTTGATATAAGTCTTTCCAGGCTTTTTCTGAAATCAGCCTGCTCATCATTTCTTATAGAACACTAATATTTTAGGAGATTTTCTAAATTACTAAATCTTGAGGAAGAAGCTGATGACTTCAGGGGGCACAGATGGCCCTACAGTCAGAGTGCTGTCTTCATTACTACTACCAATTAAGGAAAAGGGCTTCAATCAGGCAATCTATAAGCACTCATAGTTATGTGTTAAGCACTATGCTAATCTCTGGTGACACAAAGAATGATAAAAAACATAGTCTGTTCCTTTAAAGAGTCCCAGACTAATACAAGAGATAACATCCCAATAACTAAGTACATAGACGATCTATAATATGGAAATGGGTTGTCATAACAGAAGGAGGAAATTGACATTACATGGACCAAGAAAGATTGGCTGAAGAAGGTGAGACTTGAACTGAGTATTGAAGAAAGATCTTAAAGAAGATTCTAAGAATAGATTAAGAGAGAGAAAACATTCTAGGCAATATGACCAATCAATGCAAAAGCATGGAGTCAGAAAATGAAGGGTCATATGTGAGGAACCTCAGAATAAATTGTTAAATAAACAATAAACTGTTTAAAAAACAAAATAAAAAGGTAAGAACAGTGCAGATTGTGAAGGGCTTTAAATGTCAGAGAGGATTTTATATTATTTTATATTTTATCCCAGAGATAATAGAGAACCATTGGAATTGGTGAATGAATGGGTGGATAAGAATGTGAAATTATGAGATTTGTGCTTTAGGAAGGACTGTGTTCTTTGGCATCTGAGTAGAGAATGGATTGGAGTAGGAAGAAACTTGAAGCAGAACACCTAATTAGAATGTATTGTAAGAGCTTAGGAGAGAGGTAAAGTAAATTTCAGTAAATTAAAGAAAGTGATGTCAGAGACCATATTGATTTCAGGCCCACAGCTTAAAATATAGTAACTATCTTCTAGTAAGGGATGAAGTATAAAAAAGAAGAAGTGATAGAAATTTATTTGCCTAAATCTTAGAAATTTTGCCATAAGGGCTTTAAACTGAACAAAAAAGGGAGAAAACTGGGTGTTTACAGCTATGAACCAATTACAATGGAAAGTAGTTCCAAAACAAGAAGAGCAAAAGAGATACCCGGAATTTCATGTAGGAACAACAACAACAACAAAACAAACAAACAAACAAAAACAGGAAAGAAGCCTGTAATAAAGCCATAATTCTCATATATTCATAAATAAATATTGTTTGTCCTTTGTTCTCAAAGAGGACCATGACATCAAGGAGGTCATGACTTGACATGCAAGTGAATTGATTTAAGTGAGGGAGGATTGTGCAAGGTCACCTGCCTCACTTTTCCCTGCAGAGCCATTAGGATCCAGTAATAAGATATAGATCAGGATGACTGGAGATGGCCCTGGATGCAATGGACATTGGCTTTTTTTTTTTAAGGTAAGATCTTCAACAGGTCTCAATTTGGCTGAGGCCACACCCAAAGGTACAAAGTAAGGGTAACTACATCTGGTCTCACAGATATTCTAGAAAGTGGAGATGAAAGAATAAACCTTTCTCTGGAAGGGTATTCAAAAGAAACAGAATAAGTAAAGAGTATTGGATTGTAGTGGCATTATATGTAAGATGACAAAAAAAAAGAGAAAATGACAAATGCTGGAGGAAATGTAGGAAAACAGGTACACTAATAATGCATTGTTGATAGGGTTGTGAACCAATCCAACTATTCTGGAAAGCAATTTGGAACTATGCCCCAAAGCTATTAAACTGTACATGTCATTTTAAGAATTATTTGTTGGAGAGAAAAATCAGAGCAAAAGGGGAAAAAACATGGAAGAGATAAAAAACAGAAAAAATAAATGAACATAGCATGTTTTGCTTTAGATTCAGTCTCCATAATTTTTTCTGGATACAGTTTCTGGATTCTGTCCAAAGTTCTTTGGGATTGCTTTGGATCACTGAACCACTGAAAAGAACCAAGTTTTTCTGATAATCACATATTTTTGCTGTTATTGTGTACAATATATTCGTGGTTCTGCTTGTTTTACTCAGCATCAGTTCACGTAACTCTTTCCAGACCTTTCTAAAATTCAGTTTGTTCATCATTTTTTATAGAACAATAGTATTCCATTATCTTCATATACCACAATTTGTTCAGCCATTCCCCAGTTGATGGGCATCTCCTCATTTTCTAATTTTTTGCTACCACAGAAAGAGCTTCTATAAGCACTTTTGCACATGTGAGTTCTTTTCCCTCTTTCTTTGGGATTTCTTTGGGATAGACACAATATTGACACTGCTAAGTCAAAGATTATCATAGTTTTGTAGCTCTTTAGGCATGGTTCCAAATTGTTCTGCAGAATGATAGAATCATTTCAAAATTCCATTTCATGAGTGTACCAGTTTTCCCACATCCCCTCCAACATTTATCACTATCTTTTCATATCATCTTAGCCAATCTGAAAGGGGTGAGGTGTGTACATATCTTCTGATCCAATGATACTACTATTATTAGGTATGTATCTCAAAGAGATCAAAGAAAAAGGACTTATAAAGTGCACAAAACTACTTATAAAAGTTCTTTTTGTGGTAACAAAGAATGGAAATTGATGAATGTGATGGAATACAATTGTGCTGTAAAAAATGATGATCAAGATGACCATTAAAAAGTTGGGAAGACTTGTATGAAATGATGGGAAGTGAATTGAGCAGAACCATGCTATTTCTAGAAATACTGCAATAACATAAAGCTAACTCCAAAAAACTTAGTAACTCTAATCTACAAAATGACCAATCACAATTCCAAAAGTCTCACAATGAATATGGTACCATTTTTACAAAGAAAAAATGATAGGGCAGCTAGATGGCAGAATGGACAGAGCACTGGCTCTGGAATCAGGAGGACCTGAGTTCAAATGCAACTTCAGACACTTAACATTTCCTAGCTGTGTGATCCTGGGCAATTCACTTAACCCCAATAGCCTCACCAAAAAAAAGAATAATAATATTAAGAAAAATTATGTACTCAGAGTGTAGATTGAAGCATTTTCTTTGGGTTTTTTTTTTGGAATATGGCTAATATGGAAATTTGCTTTACATGATTATGCATATTTGTTGGGGGGGTATTTTTCCTATCTTTTCAGAGGAGAGGAAGAGAATTACGAACTAAAAATAAGACAAAATTGAATTTAAAGATAAAATATATCCTTTTGCAAAATACTATTTTAAGAGGGAAGAGTGAAGATGTCAGAGAAAAGGCAGTGAGTCATTTGAGATTTCCACAAACACCTTGACATAATGCCATAAAACAATTCCTGGAATAGCAGAACCCACAAAATGATAAGTTGAAATAATTTCCCAACCAAAGACAAAGAACTTAGGAGGGGACTAGGAAAGATTTTTTGCTCTGGGCAAGAGTGGAGCTAAGTATAGCACAAATCATGCCAGCACAAACCCAGCCCCAGCAAAGCAGGAGCAGGTCCCTGAGAGCCACAGAATCATCATCAGTAGTAGTTGCTTCTGGAGCTCTCAGTCAGGAGATGGTAAGGGAGTCAAACAACTGGACAGAAGGAGATTATAGAAGTCTCTTTACTAGCACTGAGGCAGGACTCTTTTGCTTTGTCCATACATTGATCAGGGTCAAAGTCCTGGGTGGCAGTCCCAGGACAAGGAAGAATTCTAGCACACAAGAGCTCAATACCACAGTGGAATAAGGAACATCATCACAGTTACAGGGAAGAAAAGAGTGTTTCTGATAGTTCACAGACCAGAGTACAGCCCAGAAAAGTAGTAAAAAAAAAACCCACCTCTCTTTAGCTCTTATACCTTGAAAATTTACAGGTCCAAAAAAATATCTCTGAAAACAGCTGTGCAAAACTTGGGACAATGCACTGTTTACCCTGCAAGCAGAGCCCTACTTTAACAAAGAGTTAAAAGTCAAAACCTGGCTAAATGAGCCAAAAAAAGAAAAAAAAACTTCTGACCACAGAAAATTATTACCAGTGACATGAAAAGTCAAAACACATTCAAATGAAGATAACAAAGTCAAAGTTCCTACCTTCAAAGCTTCCAAGAAAAATATGAATGGTCTCAGGCCATGTAAGAGCTCAAAAAGGATTTTGAACATCAGGTGTTGAGAGGTAATGGGAAGAGAAATGATGATGAAATAAGAAAATCATGAAAAAACGAGTTAACAGTTTGGTAAAGAAGACATAAAAATATTGAACAAAATCACACATTAAAAAAGACTAAATGGTAAAAGAGGTACAAAAAGCCAATGAGGAGAAGAATACCTTAAAAAGCAGATATGATGAAATAGAAAAAGAGGCACAAAAATTCACTGAAGAAAAAAAACTCTTTAAAAGGTATAATTGGACAAATCTAAAAGGAAATACAAAAAAAATCATTGAAGAAAATAATTCATTTAAAATTAGAATTCAACAAATGGAAGCTAATGACTTCATGAAAAAACAAGAAACAATAAAACAAAATCAAAAGAATGAAAAAATAAAATATAATATGAACTATGTAATTGGAAAACCAATTGATGTAGAAAATAGATCCAGGAAAGACAATTTTAAAGTTATTGGATTACCTAAAAGCCATGAACAGAAAAGAGCCTAGATATTAGCTTTCAAGAAATTATCTAGGAAAACTGTCCTGATATCTTACAACTACAGGTTAAGATAGAAATTGAAAGAATCTACTAATCACTCCTGAAAGAGATCCCAAAATGAAAACACCCAGATGCTAGAGCTCCCAGGTTAAGTAGAAAATACTGCAAGCAGCCAGAAAAAAAACAATTCAAGTATCACAGAACCACAATAGAACACAAAATTTAGCAGATTCTGCATCAAAGGATTAGAGATCTTAAAATATTATTTTCTGGAAGGCAAAGGAACCAGGATTACAACAAAGAATCACTTACCTAAGAAAATTGAATATAATCCTTTAGAGAAAATGGATATTCAATGAAATAGAGGATTTCCAAGCATTCCTGATGAAAAGATCAGAGATGAATAGAAAATTTGACTTTCAAAGACAAGACTCAAGGAAAGCATAAAAAGATGAAGAGGAAAGGGATATCATAAGGGACTTAATAATGTTAAACTGTTTACATTCCTACATGGGAAGATGGTACTTGTAACTCATAAAAACTTTCTTATTATTAGGACAGTTGAAAGGAGTAGATAGATAAATAAATAGAGGACATGAGTAGAATATGAAGGACGGATATCTAAAAATTAAAATTAAGTGTGACAGAAGAACGTACTGGGAGAAATGGGAAGGGAGAGGTCAAATGGAGCAAATTATCTTTTTTAAAAGAGACAAGAAAAATCTTTTTTTACAATGGAGGTAAACAAGGAGGAATTAAGGGGAGTATATGAACCTTGCTGTCATTAGAACTGACTCAGACAAAATAACATACACACTCAATTGCGTATAGAAGTCTCTTACCCTATAGGAAAAGTGGAGGGAAAAGAGAAAAGAAAAAAGGGGGTAATAGAAGGGAAGACAGATTGGGATATAAGGAATAGTCAGAAACAAAAACAGAGAAAAAGGATGAAAAGAGAGAATAGAATAAGCAGGATGAGGGGAGATAGGGTGGAGGGAAATAACAGTTAGCAATAGCAAGTATAAAAGAAATTTGAAACAAGTTTCTCTAACAAAGGCCTATGTTCTCAAATAGTTGAAGAACTGGATCAAATTTGTAAAAATAAGGAGTGTTCCCCAATTGATAAGTAATCAAAAATATGAGCAGTTTTTAGATGTAGTAATCAAAGTTATTTATAGCTATATGAAAAAATGTTCTCATTATTAATTGAAGAAATGCAAATTAAGACAATTTTGCAACTATGCTCAAAGGGTTATGACATCATGGCTACCTTTTGACTTAGTTATTGCTATGGTATTCCATTACTAGGTCTGTAACTCAAAAGAGATTAAAAAAAACAAAAAGGAAAAGGACATATACATACAAAAATAATTACAGCAACTCTTTTCTGGCAGCAAAAAAAAACTGGAAATTAAGGGGATGCCCATCAATTGGGGAATGGCTAAACACATTTTGGTATGTGATTATGCTGGAATACTCTTGTGCTATAGAAATGATGTACTCATGCTCTCAGAAAAACTTAGAAAGACTTATATGAGCTGATGCAAAACAAAATGTGCTGTGTACAAGTAACAGTAATATTGTAAAATGATCATCTGTGAATGATGTAGCTATTCTCTGAAGGAGTTAATGATGAAAAATTCCCAGAAAAAGAACTGATGGTTTCTGAATATAGATTGAAGCATACTTTTAAATTTTTCTTTATTTTTCTTGAGGGTTTTTTCTTTTTTTCTTTCACAACATGACTAATATGAAGATGCTTCACATGACTACTTATGTATAACCTATATGGAATTGCTTGCTTTCTCAATGAAGAGAGAATGAATGGAGAAAGGGAAAGGATGTGAAACTCAAAGTTTTAAAAACAAATGTTAAAAAATTGTTTTAACATATAACTAGAGGAAAATAAAATACTACATAGAATTTTTAAAGAGAAGTAATAAAAAGGAGATTTGAATAAAAGGATGCTATTGATATAAATAATTTTATTAAATAAACTATTAAATTCAGAATAAATAAATACTATTTATTTGGGGGAAATAGTGCAGTTTTGCAATATGTCTCACACATAATATCTAATCTGATCCCCACACCAACCCAATGAGGCTTTTTTGAATTCAGAGGACCTGGATTTGAATCCCAATTCTCCTGCTTATTATCTGAGTTTCCATGGACAAGTCATTTAATCCCTTTAGGCCAAAAGCTCCTCACCTATAGACTACGAAGTTTCAACTTGATGGCCTGTGAGGTGTCTTGCAGCTCTACATTTGTGATATGAAAACCTCACATAGGAAATGTTTGGTAAATTCCAGATACTATTTACTCTAAGAGTCAGCCCAGGCTGCAAATATTATTAGGGTCAAGAAACTCTTTCCCTGGCCTAGACCTCAGTTTATTCATCTGTAAAATCACATGGTTAGACCAGATGATCCCTAAATTTTCTGCATCCCTAAATTGTATAAATTTGTGATTTAAACTTTTCTCCAGCTCCAACATTCTATGTTGTAAATTCCCTTCCAGCTCTGGGATTTTTTTATTCCAAGCTCTCTTCTAGCTCTCACATTAACTGTTCTGAGATCCCTCCTTGCTCTGATATTTTATGTTTTAAGGACCCTCTTCCCACTGGAATTCTGTATCCTAAGGTCATTTCTAACTATATTTTCTATGCTTTAAAGCTCCTGACAGCCTTGAAAACCTCTGTTCTAAAGTCCTTCCTTACTCTGCCATTTTATATTCTCTGGTCCTTTATAGCCCTGACAATCTATATGCTAAAGTCCTTGCCTACTCTTCCATTCTATGTTGTAAAGGTCGTTCTTGTTTTGACAGCCTTTTTTCTGAGACCTAAGGTTCCTCCTAGCTCTGAAATTCCATATTTTATTTTCCAAGCTTGCTCATAGTACTGAAAGTTTATGACTTTATAATGGGATCTTTAAGGAAAACGGAGCTATTTGGAGAGAATGCCTCTAACCTTTTAGGGTTAATCATTGGGAAATATAATCCTGCTAATCCACCCAGAGATGTGTTTCATGGACCCGAGATGATCATTTTTTCCTGAAGCTATTGGGGTTCACACAGCTAGGAAGTATTAAATATCTGAGGCCAGGTCTGAACTCAGGTCCTCCTGACTTCAGGGCCAGTGCTCTATCCCCTGAACCATCTAGCTGTCCTAGAGGTGACCATTCTTACATTCTTCAATTAAATGCCCCAGTTCTACAAACCTTCTCCTAAGGGGGAGGGGGAAGGAGGAGGCTCCCTACAGGGAACAATGAGCCTGGGTAGCCCTTTGTTCCACAAAGAATCTATTGCCACTGTGGATCTGCATTCCAGATCCAGATTTTTTCTTTTCCGGGGCATGCAAGTACATGTTTGTGCTCCATGAACTCCTGATTTTAACATTCTGTGTTTTGTCCTTATATTCTCTGTTCTAAGAGCCTGTGCTTTCTAAGTTTATATTCTCTGTTCTAAGGGTCCTTCCATTTCTAATATTCTGTATTCTGTGTTCCTATATCCTCTAAGCGTTCTTCTAGTTCTGACATTTTAGAGGGTATGTTTGGAGGTTCTGGGGAGAGTATGGGAGTCATGAATTCTAAAACTCATACAACTTCTTTATCTTTTTCTCCCCAGCAGACCATAACCCATCAAATATACAAGGGAAGGATTTTACCTTTGCCACATTTTTTAAAAAATCTTGTAATCTTGTCACACAGATTCAACTTTTTTCTGGCACTTCCATTTGAGAGCCAGCAAGAAAGCACCACTGTTTTCATGTGTTTTCATTCTTATTAGCATTGAGCAATGAAATGGAGTTAAAATTATTATGGTTGGTAACATGTTTTTTGTGCTAATAATTCAAGTACTTTTGAGTAGGAGCTGGGGAGCATTAATTTGTCAATCGCTCTGGTTTTGTATCTACTCCTCCTTTAAACAGACGAAACAAAAGAAATGAGCATGATATATTTCCCAGAGGGATAAGAACTTGTAAACATTTCAATATATTGGGTTGTCCTGAAATTATAAAGCATAATTCTAAGGTATCTTGCACAAATAACAGGGTATTTCTGAACCAGTGATGTTGATGCAATCAGACTTTCAACCCTGAGGTCATTTTAGGGAGTGGAGCAGCTGATGACAGGGAGAATTTATGAACACCCGGATATTTACAACTCAGCCAAAGCAAACCTATTCTAAGGTGACACTGAAGGCTTCTGGGAAGTTCCCAGGTGGGGACCCCATGCACTGCAAAGGAAACAAGGCTTTCTGCCTTTTGCTGATGGCACCATCTTGACAAGTAAGAGGTAAAGATGGCAAAGGGAACTAAACTTGAAAAATTACTTAGTAAAAATAAGGGCAAACCAATGAGTGACAAGAGATCACATGTGTGAGGAAAGAATCTTAGAATCATTCAATGTTAGAGCTGGAAAGGCTCTTAGAAGGTCAAACTCAAAAAAAGGGAAGAAACTTGTCCAAAGTAAGATACAAGCATACAAGATACTCTGACTTCAAGCCAGTAACATGTCCTTCTTAAGAAGCAGAAATAAATTATTTTGGTTTTGTGAGGGGATACAACAACTGAGGTGTTGTAATGTGTTATACTGGAAGTCAAGAGACTTGAGTTGTAATCTGAATAAGACCCATACTGTGTGACTTTGGGCAAGATCCTTCTCAGTCCTGAGCCTCACTTTCCATATCCCTAAAATGGAAATAATTTTCTCTGCATTACCTTTTCTATAAAGGTAATGTTGAGATGATAGCTAGAAAGTGTTTTATACTTTAAAAAAGGCCTATCACTATACAATGTTATGTCAACATGAAATATTTTTATCATCACTATTAAATGAGGGAGTTGGTTGAGGACATAGAAATCCCAAGTTTTCCTGTGGATGCTACCTCTTGCATATACACAGGCTGGCACAGTGAATAGACAGCTTAGTTTCACAGGATTGTTCATTATTAAAGCCATAAGAGATCTTAGAGACTGTTGAGTCAGGGGTTCTTACCTTTTTTGTCTCAAAGACCCCCTTGGCAGGCTTGTGAACATAGGAATCCTTTCTCAGGATTATGCTTTTAAATAATTGCAGGAAATGATAAATTTGGTCTAAGACTAATGAAAATAAAGGTGTAATTTTTTAACAAAGACATAATTTTCCCAACCAAGTTCTGAAATCTATACATTTCATGAATCCTATGAACCCCTGTAATAGCACAACCCCCTCATTTTACAGATGAGGGACTCCAGCCCAGAAAAGGAAGGAGATTTGTGCAAGGTCAGACGTAGGGAGGGTGACACTCCTTTTATGCCCCTAAGTGTTTGTTATTTTAATTCTCCAATGTGCAAGAACCAGATTGGTCACTAATACTAACCTGATTTCAAATCCTTGAGTCATTGACTTGTGGCTCAGTTTCCCTTTTATGACTAAGGCATTCAGCTTTTCATTTTCCAGAGAAATTTTTGCCCTCATTGCTGTATTTCCAGAACACCAGATCCTGAAGGCAGAAGATTTCTCAATTCAAATATCCTTTGCAGTTGGCCAATGACCAGGACCTTCAGGTACTAGCTTTTCCCTACCCCCAACCCGCCTTTCACCTAAGATACAAGTCAAAAAATAGCTTTTGACTCTGGCCTTTAATAATATGATAATTTATTTAAAGCAGATACAGTCCTGAAAGTGACCCACTTAAAATTATTAAAGAGATACTGTGTTTATTTTTTCTGTCCATAAAACTAAAACAGAAAATGGTTTATGAATATGCAAACTGATCTGATGTAATTAGCATGATTGGATCCTACTGCACTCCCGAGTTATGTGGCTAGGAGAAGAGATGGAAGAACTAATGAGGTCATGTTAATGTGTCTGTGAAAAGAGCTTCAGCTGTCAGAACAACTAACAACCAACAAGGATGTCTGGGAGAATCTTCGAATTTTCTACAAAATGAGAGCAAGGAGGGAGAGACACAGCCTGAGAGGTCCCTCTGACCTGCCAGGGTATAGCTGGGCTGGCAGGCGGACAGTGTGAGGGGGCCTTTGGGCCCTGGGTCCCTCAGCCTGTCTGCATTTGGTGAGTCAAGATGAAAAATGCAAACATGAGTCTTGTTTGTAACGATGATTAATGGGGTGTTTAATTATCTAGAAAGTCTTCAACAAGTGAAACTCCTCTGGCAATCAGCTCAGCCCTGCAAGTCTCGTCAGACAAGCTAACATGTCAGCCTCAGGACCCTCTTAATTAAAATAAAAGGCAAAAAGCTAATCGGGTACCAAGCCCCTCTAGGGATTAATTGGCCCCCATTGTGTTGTACTGCTGCTACCCGTGAAGGCTGGTTTGCTCATGCAAGCTGTGATCCACAAAGAGCTATCCCATCATGGAAGAGCAGAGCTGGAAGATGTCAGAAGGACCTGAAGCATTGTGGTACAAGAGAAGGAGCACTGGATCTGCAATCAGAGGACTGTGGTTCAAATTCTGTCATACTAAAGTGTGACCAAAACCTCAGCATTAGACTGAGTGACCAGGACCAGATCTGGGCTCCACTCCCGACACTGCTACCAAATCTCTGTGTGACCTTTGAGAATCATTTGGGTTCTCTGGACCTCAGTTTACCTAACTGTAAAATGATGACCTTTTAAGGTCCTTTCCATGTCTCTATCTATGATTCTAAGATGATTATAGAAGAGAAGCTGAGCTCCAGAAAAGGGAATTTTCTTTTCTACCATGTTCACATAGAGATTTAGTAGGAATTTGACCTCTGGGTCTTCAAGTCTCATAGGACAGTGTTCATTCCACTTCACTTGGCATATATTCAGGGCCATACAGCTGGGGTGTGGTTAGCTGACTGAATTCAATACATCAGACAGGTCTCCCATTAGACTGTCAGACAGCAATGCCACAGGA
Organism: Sarcophilus harrisii; assembly: GCF_902635505.1. Classification (NCBI taxonomy): domain Eukaryota; kingdom Metazoa; phylum Chordata; class Mammalia; order Dasyuromorphia; family Dasyuridae; genus Sarcophilus; species Sarcophilus harrisii. The sequence continues at coordinate 543,604,941 of NC_045428.1, forward strand.
TGGCTTTATATCATCAGAATATCACAAACCAGAGAGCAATAGAGATGGTCCAGCCCCACCCACCCATTGTACAGATGGAATAACAAAGACCCTACTCAAGGTCATGGAGTGACAGAGGGAAATAAAACCGAATTCTTCTTTGGACTCCCTTTCCAGAGGCTCATGGAGAGCGTGCCACAAAGCTCTTCTGAGAGCAAACAGGATGCACAGACGGCACGCCTGCTAAGTTGTCTTTCTGCCTACACATCTTCTCAACCATAAACATCCCAACTTGAAAAATCTTATTTTAAATATTCCACCAACTCTTCTAAAAATATACCTTTTCCTGCCCCCCTAACATAAATACACATAGATGTATGCATACACACACATACACATATGCATACCCAGAGATACATACACAAAGGCTACAAAGACATACTGAAGCATTTAAACACATGGATACAGACACACGTGTGCATGCATGTATACACATGTCCACAAAACACACAGTCCCCTAAAGGCTTCAGATTGCACACATAGACACACATAGATCTAGACTTATAAGCCTAGAGTTCAAAGAGATCTTTAAGGTCACCTATCTACACCCTAAGGACCATGGGATCTTTCCATCTAACTTATGGCCAAAACCTCCCTTATGAACTGACCCCCTTATTAAAATGTGAGTCCCTTGAAGAACAGAGACTGTCTTTGCTTTTGTATCTGTATCATCGGGACTTTACATGTAGCACTTAATAAATACTTTATTCATTCACTAATTCATTCATTTATTCATGCAATGTGATTATATATACAGAAATAATAATAGCTCACTTTAAGTTTTGCAAGGCATTGTATATATATCATCTCAACTCATTCATCCTCATACTTTATGAAGTGGGTGCTTTTATTATGTTCATCTATAGAGAAAGAAACTGAGGCAGTCTTGTCTAATCACACAGTAAATGTCTGAGGTAGAATTAGAACTCAGGTCTTTGTGATTCCAACATCTTTCTGTTAAACAACCTTGCTGCCTCTCTCTCAATAGATAGATATCCAGACAGAGAGACAGACAGATAGAAAGTCAGATGGATATTTAGATAGATAGATGATAGATAGACAGATATTTAGATAGATAGATAAGTAGATAGACAAACCGACCGAGACAGATAGTCAAATAGATATTTAGGTATCTGATTGTCTATCAGATAGATATTTAGATAGATGATAGACAGGCAGGCAGATACATACATAAATATATCGACATATATATTCAGACATATATAACACATGCATATGGATATATCCATCCTCAGAGAGGCACTGCATGTACTGCTCCATTGTACATATATACATAAAGCCTCTCATATACAGACACAAAGAATAAACGTAGCCATATACATAGATACTCCAAATGTACAGACATGCACATATATGCATAGACACACATGCCCCTGCAGGGGCACAGATGTGCACCCAGAAATATGTGCTCACATATGGTACCTTCCTATATGCAAGCAACATGATATGGAGTAACGATCAGGAAGATATGGACCCAAAACTTTTTTTTTTTTTTGCTTATGACCTACGTAGCTTTGGACAATTCCCTGCTTGACCTATGTGGACTTCATCATCTGGACTAGATAACTTCTCAAGTCTCTCTTAGCTCCCACTCTATGATTCTATGATGCTTTGAATCTCTTAGAATCTCAAAGATGGCACATTTCTCCAATCCTTGCTGCTGGGGGAGGCTGAGGCTGGTAGATCACTTAAGCTGGATGGAGAGGTCTGAGCTGTAGTGGTCTAAAGGGATATTGGCATTAAATCTAGCTTCAATAGGGCAAACTCTCAGGAGTCAGGGCCATAAGGCTGCCTAAGATGGGATGTGCTAGCCCAGGTTAGAACTGGGATGATCAGAGTTTGCTAATAGGTTGACAATAATGTTGGTTCTGTAGGTGGTTGCTACTCTTCCCACCTGGATGAGATAGGGAAAGCCAATTTCATAGTAAAATAAAATGGAGTGGGCCAGATGATTTCTAAGTTCCCTTCTGGCCTGAATTCTATGACCTTTTGACTTCTCTATGAAACCCAAATCCAGACAATAAAATAGACACTTACATAGCCTTACAGACACAAAGGCACACACAGATTCACATATCATACTCTCCAAAGTGATTCTCCAGAGGAATCTCCAGAGAGATTCCCCATCCCCACTGGTGACAGGATTTGAAGGAAAGAACAATCCCAAGCAAAGGAGGCAGACTAGGCACTAATCAAAGGCTTTAAAAGAGCCCAGCCTCAGCAGGCTTCCTGAAATGTCATTGGTTTCCTCATGCTGAGAGTCCTTGAAGGAAAATAACCATTTGGCCTTTCTCCCATGTACCTGGAATGACATGAGTTGGTGACAGGTCATGCAGGAGATAGCTGCCCCTTCTCTGTAGCCTTAACTGCTCCATCCTTACATCTGGGGGCTGAGACCCAAACACAAGGGGGCAGATGCTCACTTTGGAGGCCCCCAACTACAAATAGGAACAATGCTTTCTCTAGTTATATATAAGTCTCTCTATATAAGGAGTTATATAAGGAAAGGAATGATTTCACTGGGGGGAATTGCCCCCCAGTGAGGCAATCAGAGGTGGAAAATGCTGGTGAAAATGGAAGCAGCATCACCCAATTTTCTCAGACAACAAGAACAACTGTGAAAATGTGGAAGAGGGCATAAACTCTTACTATGGAAATCCCATAACCTCCAGGAGTTTGCACAGAAAGAATTTCTACCATATACCTTACCAGAGAAAGGAGGGCATTATCATTGTACCTCCCAAACAATAACAATCCTTTCCATTTGCACGAACATTTTACTATTTACACACAATCTTTTTTGATGTTTAGTTATACTCTTGTGAGACAAGCATGACAGGAGTAATCCCCAATTTAGAGATGAAAAAACTGAGTCTTAAAAAGTAAAGTAGTCATGATGGTGTCAAGACTCATCTCAACCTTGAGACTGCAAAACACAAAGGCACAGACTGAGAAAGGTCCACAGAGGCTAGTTCAACACAAAACTGAACCAAAAAGATTTCCATACTGTACCCAATAAATATTTATCTATACTTTCCTTAGAGATCTTCAATGAGGGCCAACTCCCTACTCCTTAAGGAAGCCCATTCCACTTTGGGCAAGCTTAACCTTAAGCAAGGTTTTCTTTTAAATCAAGCTAAATCTTCTTTGTAACATTGTAAATCTTCTTGTTTTGACCTCTACCAGAGGTCTACCATTACTCTACCAGAGTAATGCTAATCCTTCTCTTGATACATTGACCCTTCAAATAGGTAAAGGCTACTTTTTTGTACCCTCTGTGCAGCTTGTCTTTATCTAGCAGAAGAAAAGGGGGGATACGAGCAGGTGTAAGAGAATGGGAAAATAGAGGAAGGGAACCTAGGACTTTTGGTAAACCTCAGTCACCTTGATCCAAGATCAGATGATTCTGTATATTTTGAGACTCTATTATCTATCTCTCTATAGACATCCTGCCATTGCTGCCATTATAGTTATTCCTTTGGCATAGGACATTAAGTGCCTAGGAAATGTTGGTTAAAATGTAAATCTGTTCAATTAAGCTATGGTGAAATATCCACCCATTTGCAAAAACTGACGCCTTTGCACAAATTAGTGTAGTTGTCTAGCTAAACTATTCTTTGTCCCATAGATCTTCATCTTCCCCATATGGAAATAATTCCATCAGAGAATGGAAGCATCAAGAGAATGGAACAAAGGCCATGAAAGTGCATACTCAGGAAGGCTATAGGTCATGAACCTGTTCCAGAGAGAATTGGGGGTGGGGGGGGTGGGGGTGGGATTCAGAAGCAAAGTAGCAGCTCAGAATCACCAGGAGGCAACATGATGGGATAAACATGACTATGGAAAGGATAGGAAAGCTGGAAAGGATCTCAGAGACCACCTATTTGAAATCCTCTATTTTAGAATAGAGACAGACTTTTCAACAATGAGACAATTGAAGCCAATTCCAATGATCTTGTGATGAAGAGAGTATCTACACCCAGAGAGAAGACTGTGGGAACTGAGTGTGGATCACAACATAACATTCTCACTCCTTTTGTTGGTATTCATTTGCATTTTTTTATTCATGTTCTTTCCTTTTTGATCTGATTTTTCTTGTGTAGCAAGATTATTGTATAAATATGTTTACATATATTGGATTTAACATATACTTTAACATGTATAACATATTGGATTGCTTGCCATCTAGGGGAGAGGGTGGGGGGAAGGAGGGGAAAATTTGGAACACAAGGCTATGCAAGGGTCATTGTTGAAAAATTATCCATGCATATGTTTTGAAAATAAAAAACTATAATAAAAAAAAAGAATATGGAGACAGAAACTCCAACAGGAGAAGCAGCTATCCAAAGTCATACAATAAGGTGGTGGCAGGATTAGGATAGGAAACTCAGGTCTTCTAGCTTTCAGCCTCAGGCTTTTCCCATGACCTCAAGTTTTCTTTCTCATCTTCTTTCCAATTCTACCTGTGGTCAGACCTAAATTACTCTCTAGGCCAAGGGTTGCTCAAATGAAGCTCTGGACCACATAGACATTTCTGCCCTGGTAGAGTGACTACTTGGCCTCAGCCCTGGGCACCAACTCTCCATTTCCTAGCAATCCTTGGGTGTTCTATCCTCTCCAGAGTTTATGCCTTTAAAACTCACTATAGGTAGAGGCAGAGAAAACCACCTGCAGGTATGTTTGCATGGACTGAGAGTGACACCCAGTGCCTGGTATTGGGGGCACGAGTTCACAGCCTGTCCCCCAGGAGCACTCACTACCTGACTGTTCTATTTAAAGGTAAGAGTCAGAATTAATTTGGGTATCAATTACCCATTTGTTCAGCAGGCTCCCTATAATTAGACCTGTGAAAACTTGTTGGGGAGGGGGTCTGCCTAGTAAGCAAGCTCTTTATTACATACATACATATCCACACTCACTCACAGGAGCATACTCCACCTATCTCCCATACCTGTGAGCTCCCTTACATTTTTCCCTCCTTCTTCCCCTCGAATCCACCCTTTCTCCAGGAGATAAGGCATAGGAAGAACAAGCCAGGAAGGTGGGACACAGGGCCAGTTCAATACATTTTATTTTATTTTATTTTATTTTTATTTTTTATTTAATAGCCTTTTATTTACAGGATATATACATGGGTAACTTTACAGCATTAACAATTGCCAAACCTCTTGTTCCAATTTTTCACCTCTTACCCCCCCACCCCCTCCCCTAAATGGCAGGATGACCAGTAGATGTTAAATATATTAAAATATAACTTAGATACACAATAAGCAATACATTTTAAAAACCAGTTTCTACATTTTGTCTAAACAATGTCACTGGGTGAGGGAAAAGGGTTGGAGAGAAAAAATTATTTTGCAAAAATCCCAGGCAGGTTTCTAGGGAACTCTGGCCTTCCCTCTTCCGCTAAGAGTTTTATCTCCTCCTTCACATCTCCACTAGAACCATATACTAGAGATGGAAGGCACCTTGGACACCATTTTCTCTAATTGCTTCATTTTATAGAGGAGAACTGACTCCCACAGAAAGAAAAGGACTGGCTTATGGTCACTCAGATCAAAAGGATTTTCCTCCTCCTCCTCTGCTCCCCCTTCTCTTCTATCTCTTCCTCCTATTCCTTCTCTTTTCCTTCTCAACCTTTCTCACTTCCCCTCCTCCTTTCCTTCCTTCCTCTGCCCCCTTTTATCCCTCCCCTCTTTCATAACTCTCCTCTCTTTTCACCTTTCTTCTTCTATCCCTCTTCCTCTATTAATTCTTTCTCCTCCCTCCTCCCTTCTTGCTGCCTTTTCAGATCAAAGCCACACTTTCTCCCAGTTGCAGCTACTCCTGAAGGAGGGGCCCTGCTCAACCATATTTCACCCACATATGTCTGTGGAGCAGAAAGAGACAATATATGTTCTCCAGTGTGGTCAAACATCCTTGTCCTTGGGATTGGAATAGATCTAGGATATGGGGGCAGAAGTAAAAAAAAAGCCCCTTCCCTGTGTTCTTTTCCTACCATCTAGATTCTCTTACCTCAGCTGGAGCTGGAGCCCAGGCTTAGTATCTTCCTCTAGACTCTCCTCTCTGTGTGTCTATCAGGCTCTTTCCTTTTGTCTCCTTTGGGGGGAAAGTTCTACCTCACTTACTGATGCTCCCTTCCTGACTGCTATCAAGGACACTGTGCCATCCATGGAAAAGCTGGCTTGAGGTGGAAAAGGGAAAGGAAAAAGACCTTGCCCCACACCTAGCTTCCTGAGCTTTGGGAGAAAAGCAACAGAGAATTGGGAAGGAAACTGGGAGAGAAGGTTGGAGGGAGAAAGAATTTCTCATGTTATGGAATCATAGAATCTCAGAATTCTGAGTAAAGGGTAGGTATGAGAGGTGAACATAAGCCCTCTAATCCTGAGTCCATTTCCCATGATTCACACTGCCTTTCAGAAGAAAGAAAGGGGAATTTTTTTTCAATTGCTTAGCAAGTGCTTGTTAAGCACTTTCTATGTCCAAATCAACTAAGGGAGTCACAATTCCTGAAGAAGCTGAAGGGGCCTACTTTGGGACTTAAGACGCTTTAATGATGACAGTAATAAGAACTCATGCTTATGTAATATTTTAGGACATAAAAAGCACTTTTTCTCATAATAGCCCATTAGGATAAAGAGGGCAAGTTATCATTTCCACCATTTTACAAAAGAAACAACTAAGATTCATGGAACTTAATGCTGTTGAGTCATTTCAGTTGTGTCTTTATGATTCCATTTGGGGTTTTCTTGGCAAAGATATTGGAGTAATTTGCCATTTCCTTCTCTAGATCATTTGACAGATGAGGAAACTGAGGCAAATGGGGTGAAATGGCTTGCCCAAGGCCACAAAGCTAATAAATGTCTAAGTTTAGAGATTGAAGTCTCATGGCATATATGGGCAATAGCCATGATCAGATGCCAATCACTAATTGCAGATTAGGGTGCTTTCTACTAGATCAGCCTCATCCACAGAACAAGCTCGTCTTTTTGTCAGCATCACTTGCTTTCTTTTCCTGGATCCATATCCAGAAATGGGTCATCTCTGATCCAGAGCCAACCACCACCTCCAAAGAAGGCACAGCAAGATAGTTCAGTTCTTTTCAAGAAATCACATCTTCAAAGTTTCAGAAGCCTTTTCTAGCTAGAAGGGCAGATGTGGGCTTCATTGTTTGTGGGGAAAAGAATGATGGTATATTATCGGAAATATTAATTCATGCAAAAAGGTTCATTCTTTCCTTTTTATGTGCAAATTATGCAACGTAATTGTTTTACAATGATTAATATTATTTCAGGGCCTAACAAACACCATTTACAATGCAAATTGCCTCCGGGCTGCAGAAAGGGAAGGACAATCAAAGAAAGGAGTGGTGACGCCAGCACCAGCCTAGAGGATGGAGGAATGATGGGTGAGGGATAATAATAGCTCCCATTTTGGTGACACTTTACTGGTTCCAAAGTGCTTTCTTTGCAACCTACCTGTGAAGAAGATAGTGTTGTTGGATTATGCCAATTCATGTACTCCCTCTACATTCTATCTGTCCATCTCCTTTATCTATCTATCTATCCATTTATCTATCTATCTATCTAATTTGCCTTCTCACAAAAATCTTGTGAACCATTTTGAGGATGAAGAAATTGAGATTTTGATGTGTGCCATGATTTTTCCAGGGTTATACTATGTCAATTAGAATTTGGACTCGGGTCTTCCAATTCCAACACTTACATGATTCTTTCCTCCATCCTGAGTTACCTTAAGAGACCTTACAAACAATGTTCACTGCCCCTTCCCTCCCCTGTCTTGGTGTATTATTATTTATTGTGCGGGTTTAGTCATGTCCACTTTATATTTCAGGGGAAAACAGAACACTCCTAGGTCTCTTTTCCCTTCCCCAGACTTCCCTCCAATATCACGAGTTCTCAACTCCTAACCAAGAGAAATGCACAGTACTAGGTGGTGGGAAGATGGGAAATTGGAAAATAACAACACAGGGAAATGTGTCAAAAATACCCATCTGTTCTAATCCATCCCCTCATTAATAACGTCCCCTCCCCCCACTGAGAAAGAGAGAAGCAGGAGCCCTCCTGCTAGGCTGGGCACCCCATCCTGCAGGGCTGGCCAGCCCCACTCGTTTTCTACAGCTAAATTCCAGGAAAGTGCGATTAACACACACTTTGCACCACGTACCAAACACAGTCTGAGCTGTTTCAGGCATTCACCAGTTGTTGTGGCTTAACTTAAGGCACACTGACAGAGATGGCTTAGGAAAACTTTCCTCTCCCTTCAGCTCTTTTGCCATCGTGGACCTTTGAATGTAGCCAAAAAACAAAGCCTGTGTACTCTCTGTACTGAGAATGGCTTAATAGACTAGCTCAGTTCCTTGCTTTCGCAGATCAGAAAATTGAAGCCCAGGTACGCAAAGAATCTTGCTGAAAGGCCATCCTATCTTGTAGCTGGTAGAGCATTTAGAGATTATGAAATCCAGCTTCTATATTTTATAGATGTGGAAACTGAAACTGAAAGGAAGGGAGAAGACTGAGTAAATGGCAGAGTAAGAACTAGAACCTGGACCTTCTGGCTCCTAGTCCCTTAAGTATCTGGATGGCAGATGGAGTTAGGGAGAGAACAAGCATATATTAAATCCCTGCTATTTGTGGGACAGTGTGCTAAGTGCTTTGCAAATATTATCTCATTTCTTTCTCATGACAGTCCTGGGAGGAAGGTGCTTTTATGATCCTTATTATATTGTTAAGGAAACTGAGGGGGACAGAAGTTAAATACTTTGCCCAGGACAACATAGCTAGTAAATGTGTGAAACCAAACCTGAACTCAAGACTTCCTGACTCCAGACTCAACGCTCTCTATCTCTTGTTCCACCCAGCTGGAAAGCCAGGGCAAGGTTCATGTGCTTCATGGGAAAAATTCAGAAGTGGTTGTTGTCTATATTCATGTCCACCACGGGTTCTGGGACTTCAAAAAAAAACTCATATAACTTGACTTACCACAAAATAAATCCCAGAAACTCGGGTGGCACTAAACATTAATGAATTTATCAAAAGTCTTATTAGACAGCATCCTTCATTGAAGCTCTACCCCACATGATGGAGACAGAGTGGTAAAAGGCAAAGAGCTCTCTGGTTTTAGAGTCTGAGAATGTCTGAGCACTGAGGCATCTAGGGAAACCTGGAGGTGGAGGGTGTCTATCCTTAAGTCTTTGTTGAGCTAGGAAGGATCTTAGAACATGGGAAGTCAGAAGTGGGAGGGACCTTAGAATACAGAACATCAGAGCTAGGAGGATCTTTTATCCAACTCCTTGACTTTCTAGACCCCAAAAGAAGTTACTGACCCAAAGTCTACCAGTAGAGCAATGCCCTAAGTCTTTAATGTCCTAAGTCCTTACTCCTTACACCCATTCATTATATATCTGAGTTTAGGACAGAGTATCCTTTTACTGACAGCAGTGTTCTCATTGTTACCACTGTTCTGGTTTACAAACGAATAAATTCAAGCAGCGTGAAATTTGCTAGAGAGTAAGGGGGGGGGGGAAGTATCATCTACATTGTTGAATAGCTAATTTGTTATAGCAACAATATTGGCGCAATGTTGCGAATGGTTTCCTTAGTAACCCAGGAAAGTATATAGGAAAGGCATTTTTTAAATATAATATAGCGTTTCCATTTGAATTTTGAATAAACTTTCACATGAGGTAAGAATGCGATGTTCTAAAAATACCAGATGAAACAGTCAGCCCACTTATTCAGTCTATCCACGTGGCTTTTGAGTACAAAAATATTATACTTACTGGAAATCTGTCCAACTCCCAGAAATTTGTCTGAGTGTGCTGGTCAGTCCTTGATTCCTGTAATTCCAGAGCTACATATTGAGGAAACGCTGGGCAATAGATTCTTTTCATATTTATCATAGAATGTTAGGTTTGAGAGTGACCTCAGAAATCAGTCAGTCCAACTCCTCCCTGAATGGGAATTCCCCTCTACCAGCATCCCTCCTCCCTAAGTGATCATCCAGCCTTCATCTGAAGGATAGAAAAGTCATTGACCTCTGGGGAAACTTAGGGAAGGACTTTATTCTTAAGCCTTAGTTCTTCACAGAACTGACCTCAACTATGGAGCCATAGGCATCCACACAGTATGTTTTTAAGGAAAAGCAATTTGGAAATTTTGGAATGAATGAGAAAGCATTCTTTACATATTTACTATATGATAAACATCAGGAATATAAATACAAAAGTAATAGTTCCTGCCCTCAAGGAGTTTACCTTCTAATGAAGAAATAAGATAGAGGAATGTTGACCAAAGAAGAATGTTTGGGTCTAGGAAATCACTGGGCTAGGGGATGGATAAAGAGAAATTAATTGATACATGCTTCTCAAGAAGCAGTTCTAGCATTCATTTAAGTGGTGGAAAGAGAGAAAGGGAAGCAGTTGGTACTAGGGGGAGGAGAGGATGGAAAGGGGATACATAAATAGCAACAGGTTGGAAAATGATTAGGTGAAAGAGTATGGCTAGGTCTAGATCTGGCCAGGTAGAGAGGGCTCACTAATCAGAATATTTGGAAACTACAGAATTGTCAATCTGGTATGTCATTCTCTTTCCCTGCCCCCAACATATGTAACTTAAAAAGGTATTGTTGGTTTGTCTAAAAAGAATCTAAATTCTAAAGTGATATCAGAAATGGAGCTTAGATTTCCTTGTCATTTGAAGAGATATTGAAAGAACAAGTATGTTCCCTAGAAAACAGAATTGTCAGTAAACATAGCTTCATTCTTTACCACAGCTTCCTGAGAAGGTTTTGAATGAATTCATGGTCTATATGAGCTTAACCAGGCACCAAGATGTGGTGGAGTAACACAGTTACTCTTTAGAGGAAATTTCTTCTTTCTTGAGAATAAAAGGGAGCAGTTAGGTGGTGCATTGGATAGAAGGACCTGAGTGTTCAAATATGGTATCAGACACTTAACACTTCCTAGCTGTGTGACTCTGGGCAAGGCACTTAACCCCAATTGCCTCAACAAAGAGAGAGAGAGAGAGAGAGAGAGAGAGAGAGAGAGAGAGAGAGAAGGAAGGAAGGAAGGAAGGAAGGAAGGAAGGAAGGAAGGAAGGAAGGAAGGAAGAAAGGAAGGAAGGAAGGAAGGAAGGAAGGAAGGAAGGAAGGAAGGAAGGAAGGAAGGAAGGAAGGAAGGAAAGGAAAGAAGAAGGAAGGAAGGAAGGAAAGGAAGGAAGGAAGGAAGGAAGGAAGGAAGGAAGGAAGGAAGGAAGGAAGGAAGGAAGGAAAAGAAAAAAAATAAAGGGGGAAATCAGAGGTTGGACCAAAAAAAAACCTCTAAGGTCCCTTCCAGCTTTTAATCTTACTAGCTTATGCAGGATATGGCTAAAGTAATTATAATCTATAGGGCACCATTTTTCCAACCTGAGTGACAAGGAGTATATCCATCAACCTCCTTTAAGGCTTCACAACTCAGTTTCCTCATCTGTAAAAATAAAGGAATTGAAATAAATTACCCCTAAAGTCCTTTTTGTTAAGTTCATCTATAAAATGAACTTGCAAGGAAGTGTCTGCACAGGACCTGACAGGATAGTTAAAGAAAAGTGCTATGTTCTCTTGTGTGCTCTCTCTCCTTCCCTACCTTCCTTTCTGTCTATCCCCCCTTCCCTCCCCCCTTCCTTTCTGTCTCTCTCTCTCTCTCTGTCTGTCTCTGTGTGTCTCTCTGTGTGTCTCTCTGTTTCTCTGTTCTTATTTCTGTCTCTGTCTGTCTCTCTGTATGTCTCTATCTATCTCTCTCTTTCTTCACCTCCCTTCCTCTCCCCTGTCATCTAGCTCTCTTTAATGTCATCTCTTTCTCTACTTCGTTATATCTTCTCATTATATCTTTCTCTTTTCTTTCCTCTTCTCTCTCAGATTCTCTCCCTGTCCCTGTCCTTCTCCCCTTCTCTTCTTCCCTTTCTCTCCCCACTCTCTCTCCCTCCCGCCCTATGTCTTCCTTTCCCTACCCCCTCCTCTACCTCTCTCCCTCCCTTCCCTTCTCCTTCCATTCCTTCCTCTCCCTCCCTCTTTCCTTCCCTTCCTCCCTCCCCCTCCCCCTCTCTCTTTCCCTACCTTCTTTCCCCCCTCCCTCTCCCTCTCTTTTCTTTCCTCCCTCCCTTCCCCTCTTTTCCCTCCCTCCTCCTTCCCCTCCGTCCCTCCCTCCCTTCTTCCCTCCCCCCTTCCCTCTCTCCCTCTCTGTCTGCCTCCCTCCCTTCCTCTCTCTGTCTCTCTCTGTGTGTCTCTCTGTCTCTGTCTCTCTCTGTCTCTCTGTCTCTGTCTCTGTCTCTCTCTCTCTCTCTCTCTCTCTCTCTCTCTCTGTCTCTGTCTCTCTCTCTCTCTCTGTTCCCCTGACTCTCTATGTGTCTGTCTCTTTTTTGTCTTTAGATCTGCTTGGGTGCCTCAGGCACCTCCCCCTGGGATTGCTGTGTTTCATCAGTTAGTCTCAAATTGGTGCAAACAGGTAATTTGGAGATTACAAGATTTATTCTTCTATAACAGTGATTACTGATTGCTAATGATAGTGCTGATTTTAGGTGTTTAAAACCTTGACAGTTACAATACCCATATGATTTATTACTGTGCCTTAAAGACAGGCTTCCGGCCCAGCCCCTGAGGACAGATAGGCACTGGTTCTCCCTGGGGCTCTGCCCAGCATCTTGTGGGTGTTGAATGAGTGCTTATTAATGTGAGTAATGATAATCGCCAAGACTAGGACAGTAATTATGGGGATATTGAGTCATGCCAGCTGCCTGTGATTTTATAGATTTTTAAAATGTTTGCCTTTCTGAACAAATACCTCATTAAATGGGCCATTAGCTGTGTAAATGATTGGCCACCAACTCCTGTCTCTCTGCCTTTCCCAATCTTGCTGGCAAGTGAAGCCTGGGTTTCCCAGAGATGCAGAGTTCCTGCTCCAAAGAATGCAAAGACCAAATAGATTTGGACTGCTCCTCTCACCTGGGACCAGCTCTGGCGCCAAAGGGCATCAGTGAGCCCTTCTTTCCCTTCTTATCTGATGAGTGGGCCAGGTGGGGAGGTGTCAAGATGTCAGGTTCTGAGGGGAAGTGGGACCTCGATTTTCCCCAGCTGAGACAAGTGGCTCCCACAAAGCACACTGGGCACCCACTGGCAAGTTATAGTCCCCCAGCTTGACAGAGAATGAGCCTGGCAGGATCTCAACAATGCAAAATCTCAGAACTGGAGGGAGCTTGGAAGGACAGCTAGTCCAGAGTCTCTGCATAGGACTGCCCTCTACAACCCAACAAACAATTCTTCATCCAGCCTTTGCCTGAATACCTCCACTTGGAGAGAACTCACTACCTATAAAGACGGTCTGTTCTACTTCTGAATGGCTTTGATCATGAGGTAGCTTTCCTTCACACTGAGCCCAAATCCATTTCTTTGAGATTCTGGTCCTCACAACTCCTAGTCATCCCAGTTCTTCTCTCTGGAATTAGTCAGAATAAATTAAATCCCTCTTCCCATGACAGCCCTTCACATGCCTAGAGATAATAACCCTTCACCTTCTACTAAATTTTCTCTCCTTCAGGCTAAATGGTCCCATTTTTTTCAACTGATTCTCTCATTGCATAGGATCCAATCCCCTTCCATCCTAATTGCTTGCCTCTGAGTATACTCCAGTTTGCCACTGTCACTCATAGACATATAGTCAGTGCCCTGGAATGCCAGAACCCCAAAGTATCAGAGCCAGAGGAAGTCTTGGACACCCTCTAACTTCCAAATCATGCAATACTGGAGAAGGAGGGATCCGAGAAAGTTTCCTTTTACCAATGAGGAAAATAAGACTCAGAAATTAGTGATAGAGATAACTCTCCAAATTCAATCTGACTTTATGGTCCAATGCCCTCTCCCAGTATCACGTTTTGTTCCTCCTTATTTTCCAGATAAGGAACACAAGACTCAGAGAGCTCTGAGGAGCGCCTCCAGAGAACAAAGCTGCAGAACTGAGACTTATTTCAAGACATGTTTATTGACTGAATAATTCTGAGTCTCCCAACTTCCAGACCAATACTCTTTCCACTGTACCACTGAGTCTTCCATACAGCTACCATTCAAATATTTCTAACACATCTTTTCTATCACCTACTCCAAAAGATCTAAACAGCCTTAATCAATGAGTGGTTGCCGCCTCAGTCAAACCAAGACCTATTGAAGACTTATCTTAAAAAGGCCAAGGTCTCTCATTTCATCCAGGGCCATCTCTGGTCATCCAGATAGGTGTCTGTTCACTGGACCAGATGGCATTAGAGGGGAAAATGAGGCAGGTGACCTTGCACAATCCTCCATCATTTAAATCCAATTCACTTGCATGTCACGGCATCACTTCCCTGATGTCATGATCCTCTTTAAGAACGAAGGATAAACAATACCATCTAACACATGGGTCTAAATATTGATATTCTCCTGCTCAAGAAGATTCAGGGGCTCCCTATTGACTCCAGAATAAAATACAAGTGTTTAAAGTTCATTGTAACCTAGCTATGTTTTAAGCTGATTATTCAATACTTCCTGCCATGCCCCATACAATCCAGTCAAACTGCCCCACTTGACTTTTTCTGCACAGAAGATTCCATCTCCCACCTCTGCACAGGATGATCTTCCCTGCCTGGAATGTTCTCTCTCCTCCTGAACAACCTTGGAATCCTAGAAAAGGTCAAATGCTTTCTCTTAAAAAACTTTTTTCTGATTTCTGCCCCACTTCAGTTTTGGGGGCTCTGCCTTATCCCTGAAATCTCTTTGTTTACCTAGGTGGGTATGTATTGATTCCTACATCTTAACCTCACTCAATAAGAGGTATGCTCCCTAAACATAAGAACTACTTTATTTTGCCTTTATGTCCTTGGTCACTAGCATAGTACTTGGTACTTAGTAGATATTTAGTAAAAGTTCCTTAAATTAAAATGGTCCTAATGAACTCAGAAATATTAAACTAAGCTTCAGGGACCCTCCCTCCCTTCTACAAGTTCCTCTGCTGTGTCTGATAAATGTGGTCAGCTTTAGCTCATCACCACTGCTCAAAAGCTAGGTGAATGAATGAGGGCTTGAATTTGGGAAACCTCTCCTGATTTTGCCACATCCTGGTTAAGTCACTTAACATCTCTGAAGGCTATTTTCCTTCCCTTTAAAATGGGCTTCAAAATATTTCTTCTATCTTCCTTATAGGTCACCTGTGAAGAAAGTATATGACAAACTTTAAAGTACTCTAGAAATGGGAGCTGCTATTATCTTGCCAGCAATATTGCTCTTCTGCTCTGTGATGCCTGGGTCTCCTTGTCCCCTCAGATTTTGGCCCTATTTTCACAGGAATCCCTCCTTGCCATATAGGATCCTTGTTCTCCTAGGACATATCCCTCCATAAACCTACCTCTGAAAGCCCGTTCAAATCCAAGCTCTTGGTGCCCCAGGCAGCTTGGGATGCCATTTAGAAATTTAGTACCAGTCTACTGTGGTGAAAGGAGCAGTGAGCTGGTAGGGTTAGGGTAAATCACAATCTGTCTCTGGGCCTCAAGTTTTTATACTCTAAAATGAGAGTGTTTCACATCTGTCTCTCAAGTATTTGAGTTTATAATTTTATGCTGTTTGTGTCAGAAGGAAATTAATCCCGATTTTTTCTTTTATTTTTTAATGTTTATTTCTTTTTTTAAAATTTCAATTGTATTTTATTTTTCAAATACACATAAAGACAACATTTGTTTTTGTAAGACTTTGTTACCCCCAATTTTTTATCTCTCCCCAGCACCTAACATTATAATCTGTCTATAGTAGGTACCTAATGAATGTTTGTTAAATTGAATTTAGGGATATTAAGAACTTCCTGTGTGTAAGATACATACTCAGTGCCCATCTTCAAAGAGCTTACATTCTACTGAAGAGATATAGCTTGTCCTAAGAGAAGTAAGTATATGATAAAAGGCTTTTTAAAGGAGTATGAACAACTAAATGGAGCAGGAAAAGTCAAAGAGAGCCTTATCATCTGATCCAGTGCCATCCTCACACTCATCTTATTCCCTTGGGGAAGAACAAGATGAGATTGTAGGATGTTCAACACTCCCCTCTGATTTTTTCAGCTACAGACATCTGTAAAAATGAGTTGCAGAAGGAAATGGCAAACCACTCCAACACTGTTGCCAAGAAAATCCCAACTGGGGCCACAGAGAGTCACACATGACTGAAAAGCAAAAACAACTATTTGCCTGGCATTTTGTTAGGCAATGAAAAAACAAAAACAAAACTAATCCCTGCCTTCGAAGAGCTTATATTCTATCAAACCATAAGTTCCTTTAGGGCATGGATTGAGTTCTACAACACAAGGCCCAGCATAAAAAAGGTGCTACCTAGATATTTGTAGAATGGGATATGGTACAATGCTTGGTGTAGTTAGAAAAATGGTAATTCAGAGCCTGGCTCTGTCACTTAATAGCTGAGTGAATTCAGTTCAAATTCTTTGTCTGTAAAATAGGAGGAGCAGACACACTGGTTTCTAAGGTCCCTTTAAATTCTAAATCCATGATTCTATGAAGTTTCTTTCTCACAACAAAAAGTGTCAAGTTAAGTGTTTCTTAGTCTAAGTAAACCAAGTTTGAAATCAAAGAAAAATAGCTTTTGTAAAAATTTATGATGACCTTCCATCAATAATGTTGGAAAAGGAAAACTTTGTTGTCATTTACCTCGATGCCCCTAAACCTCCAACCACCACCACCTACAGAGGATCTGATACAATCAGTAAGCTTCTGACACCCTTGCCAAATCATCCTATTTCACACGCACACCCAGAGAGAAGGATGAAAAAAAAATGAATCATAGTTATCATGCCATGCTCACCATCTATGACCCCAGCCAGACTTTGGAGACAAAATAGCTACAGGCTGACAGTGGGAAGCAGGGAAGTAGGAAGAGAGAGTACCATGTTGCAAGGGCATTTGGAGATGAGGTTTCCTTTGCCAAGTCTGGATTAATTAGCTCTGGCTAATGTGTCCCTTACCCAGAAAATCAGAAATTAGAAAATCAGGCAGGACAATGACTCTATGGCCTGAGCCAGCAAGGCTGTTGCTGAGCATTCTAGGGGTCTGAGAAACCAGGAGTTAGGAGGTATAACGACAGTGGGTCAAATGACATGACATCTGCTCACAAGGAAGCTTTAACCCAACTAAAACCAAACTAATCTTCATTCTCCAAGACTGGCTTCCTTATCAACATACTTTTTCTCTTACTGACATCACCATCTTCTCAGTCACGTAGATTCAATTTACAGATACATTCTTAATTTCCTTATGCTAGGTAGTATGTAGGTGGTTAAAACATTGTATCTGAAATCAAGAAGACCTGTGTTCAAATATGGTTTCAGATATATCCTAGCTGTGGGACCCTGGACAAGTCTCTTAATGTCTGTCTGCCTCAGTTTCCTCAACTGTAAAATGGACACCTACTTGCCAGGATTGCTATTAGAATTAAATGATATAATATTTGTAAAGTTCTTAGCACAGTTCCTGACACATGGTATATATTTAACACATGCTTATTCCCTTCCCTTTCTCTTCCTATACATAATCACTCAGTCCTATCAATTATGCTTTTTGAACAGCTCCCGTAGCTCCCTTCTCCAAGTCAACTCTTCATTGAGAATCAAGAGATATGGGGTCAAGTTCCAGTTCCCGACACTTACTAGTTGTGGAATCTTAGTCATTTTGCTTATCCAAAAAAACTCATTTAGAAAATCATTATTTTAATACAAAAGCTATATTCCATTAGGATCACTATTTCCTTCTCTAGCCATTTTTACAGATGAGGAAATTGAGGCAAGCAGGATTAAGTGACTTGCCCAGGGTCATACAAATAGTAAGTGTCCAAGGTCAAATTTGAACTCATAAAGGTGTCTTCCTGACTCCAGATCTAGCACTTTAGTCACTATAGCACTTATCTGCCTTGGCATATAGTAAGTACTTAATAACTACTTAACAATTGTGTAGCCTGTCACATTTTAAAGGATTCAAGAGACATAGTTTCTGAGTAATTTAATCACTCTATTAATAAGGCCAGCAGGTAATTAATAAAAAGATGTCAATTAATCATCTCTCTTAGACCAAAGACCCATAATGTCAAGGGAGTCACAGTTTATATGCCATTTCACAAAGAAGTGTTCCTGAGGAGTGACAATGAAATCTGATTGGTAACCAAATGGTAGCTTGTCTACCTTGGAGTATATAATTTAGGTTACTCAAATCTTGGACAAAGAGGCATCAATTTCCATATCACCAATCTTGATAATAGAGAGAATCAATATTTTCCCAGAACCTGTCTGAACAAACTACATTGAGCAGGAATACACCCATTAGTCAGAATTTAGAATTTCTTTTACTGCCTGATTAGATCTTGACCTGGCTAAATCTTTGAGAGAAATTATCCACACTGTTTGATTTCTGGATTAGAAAATAAAAGGGGGGAAAAATCTTGGCTTTAATATAGTAATTAGCTATTAAATATAAGAGAATATTCATTTCTCACTATCCTAACTCATAAGATAGTTGTGAAGAAAACTACAGAAATTTATTGTTATTATTGGTTGGTTAGTTGATTGGTTATTGTCCGTTGTTCTTGAAGAAGACCAAAATGACATCACTTGTTGAGTCAAGTTACAGTAAGTCCAACTGTGGCTGATCAGATAAATTATTATTATTATCATTATTTCTATTTTCTCTGTTCCCATTCCTGTTTCAGATTCTCATTACCACTTACATGAAAAACTGTAACAGCATCCTAATAGGTCTTCCTACTACTCCTCTGATCCCATTCCAATATATTCTATTCCAGAGCCCTGACTGAGTAGTCTTTGTAACACAGAGATGTGATCACATTGCTTCCCTGCCCAAAACCTATCAATGGATCCCTATTGTCTACTACATAAACTCCAAATTCTCCTCCTAACATTCAAGAACCTCTACAATCCATCATTCAGACTTTATCACATACCACTTCCTTTTGTGTTTTCTACATTTCAGTCCTTGAAAATTAAAACATTTAAATATAGGAGCAAGAACACTGGAAATACCTTATAGAGAAAACTGATTGTTAAATATTTGCCAGCACACATGGGGAGCAGCTGATAAGAGGTGGTTGAAATATTATATGATGACCAGTTCTGATAGACCAGGCCATCCTCAGCAACGAGATCAACCAAATCATTTCCAATGGAACAGTAATGAACTGAACCAGCTATGCCCAGAGAAAGAACTCTGGGAGATGAATAAAAACCATTACATTGAATTCCCAATCCCTATATTTAGGCACACCTGCATTTTTGATTTCCTTCACAAGCTAATTGTACAATATTTCAGTCTGACTCCTTTTGTACAGCAAAATAACGGTTTGGTCATGTATACTTATTGTGTATCTAATTTATATTTTAATGTATTTAACATCTACTGGTCATCCTGTCATCTGGGGGAGGGGGTGGGGGGGGTAAGAGGTAAAAAATTGGAACAAGAGGTTTGGCAATTGTTAATGCTGTAAAGTTACCCATGCATATATCCTGTAAATAAAAGGCTATTAAATTTTTAAAAAATAAAAAAAAATAAGAGGTGGTTGATTACAGTATCATTTTGATGCACTAGATATTGAAAGATTCCAGAGAGGAGAAAAGTACTGATGTATCCTTAGTGGATTTTAAGACTGTCCATGATTTGATGAAGGGGCAAGGATGGCTGTGAGTTTGTTATTTGACATGAGCTGATCATGAAAATGGAGACAGAAATATATTTGTGCTTCAAACTGGTCAGCAAAGATTCAAAGATATCTTAGGTTATAGAGGTAGTAACATATAATAAGTATGAAACTTGTGCTATCTTGCTTTCTTCCTTCCCCTCCTCCATCTCTTTCTCTCTCTCTTTCTGTGTGTATCTCTGTGTTTTTCTGTCTCTGTCTCTCAATGTTATTATAGCATCTTTGTGTCCTCATGCCCATATGTGAGCATGCTTTTGTGGGTTTTGACGTTGTTCTGAGTTCCGAGATATGTTGCTTCACACAACATGTATCAGGATGGGGAAGTGGAAATGATGAAGTCAGGTCCCCTCAACTATCATATCATTGAATGAAACCAATAGAGCCAACTCCTGGTTTTCTGTTCAGGCTTCTTTACTTCTTGCCTATCACAATTACTCTCTCTCCAACCTCTCCCTTCATTAGTGCATCTTTCACATTGCTGCCAAACTGATACTCTTTATACACAAATCAGCCTGTCATTTCCTTGGTCAAGAAGCTCCTGTGACTCCCTATTGCTTTTAGTATAAAATGTAAATTTCTCTGGTTAGTGTATAACACCCTTTACAATTTGGCTCCGGCTGATCTTGCCAGGCTGGTTGCACATCACTTCCCCTTATACACTCTCAGCTGCAGTCAGACTGGCCTATTTAATATTCCATTGACATAGTTTTTCATCTTCTTCCTCCATACCTTTGCTCAAGCTCTTACCTGTACCAAGAACATCAAATCTATTTGTTCTAACCTCCTGGATTCCCTAATTTCCTTCAAGTTTTATTTCAAGTCTCACCACCTTTAAGAGCATTATCTGAATTCTCCTATCACTGTTTATTTACTGTATTCTGTATTTAGTGATCAGTAAACAAGATGTATACCCCCTTCCTCTCCACCAGTACAATGTAAATTCCATGAGGGCAGGGACTGAATCATTTTTATCTCTATATATCCCCAGCACCTTTTATAGTGTCCAGCACATAGTAGGTACTTATGCTTTTTAATTTCACAGGGTCATACACTGGGAGGTAGAGGGGACCTTAGAGACCATCTGGATAAATTCTTTCATTTTACAGATGACTAAAAGGCATCCTAGAGGAATTGTGACTTTGTATGAGGTCACAGAGATAATATCAGGGAAGAATTTGAACCCAGATTTTATTAATTTTTTTCTCTCGAGAGGGTGCACAGGGGCACTGGGCCACCTAGCCAGTGCTACTGCTACCACTTACAAATGTCCCTGTAACATAAGGTACATACTATGCCAATGAGATAGGAACATTACCCCAGAATTCTTTTCTTTCTTCCAGAGACAAAACAGGCAGGCAGCTCAGTGTGACTCCTAGGTTCAGAGCCAGGGACCCTGAGTTGGAACCTGATCGCTAATCATTACTGGTGTGACCCTGAGCAAGTCATTTTTCTCTGGGACTCGGTTTCCTCATCCATGAAATGAGCTTGGTTGGAATAAATTATCTTTGAAATCTCTTCCAGATCTAAATGCTCTGATCCTTTGAATTATGAAAACTGACCTGTTCTGCCCTGGGGAAGAATAATCTTGATGAGAGAATTTTTTAGAGGAGTGTATTGATAGAGCATCCTCTCCTCCAGCAGGGAAAGGCATATGCCCAACTCAGAGCACAACTCTGAGTCAATCTCCAGAAGGCCAAAACAAGCCCAGCCCTGCCCTTATCTTCTCTCCCAAGGCTGCAGGTGAGCTCACAGTCTCTCTCCTGGGAACCGCCCTGAAGAACCTGTCCTCAGGAACCCTTCCCAGACCTACAGCCCAGTCCCTGTGCAAGAGCATAGCAGGGTGAGGATGGAGGAGGGATGAGGGTCATAGGAAGAGAGACCAAAGGAATCATGTACTGACTGCCCATGGACTTGGATTCTGAGTAGAAGTGGAGTTACAGATTGGGTAATGCTATGAACCAGAAGCACCTCTCAGGCCAAATCACCAACTTTCTCACTGCCACAGCAGCCAATTAACCTCTGGATGACTGGCAAAAGATCCTGCCACTATTGACTGGCCCCGTAGTCACTTTGGAGGGATCCTGCTGACCAAGATGTTAGAGGAAGGGGAGAGGAGAGAGACAGACACACACAGACAGGCACAGAAAGAGATGGAGAGAGTTAGGGACAGAGACTCAGAAAAAGATAAAGAGAAACAGAGAAAGAAACAGCAATTCAGAGAAAGAGACAGAAATTAAGGACTGGCATAGAAAAACAGAGTTAGAGGCAGAGGCAGAGGCAGAAGCAGAGAAACAAATAGGCAGAGAGACAGAAAAGAGAAAAGACAGAGAAAGATAGAGACAGTCATGGATAGAGGGAGAGAGAATCAGAGAGACAGATGGATGAGAGAGAAGAGACAAAGACAAAGACAGAGATGGATGAGAGAGAGAGAAGAGAGACAGAGACAGAGAAACAGAGAGGAGGGGGGAGAGACAAAGACAGAGATAGAGACAGACTGATAGGGGAAAGAAAGGAGTCAATAAGGTGATGACCTGCAAATACAAACCATTATTGTCTGCCTTCAGAGCTCCAAAACAAATCTAGTATGTTCTATGCCCTTTAACTCTTTGGCTTTTTTTTCCTAAGTAAGGTAAGGGCCCCAATGTATTCTTCATCTCACAATGACTACTGTGGACCTTGTAAAGGTTCTTTCCAGGGATCACACTAGATTGTTACCTTTTGCTTCCTATTTTCTAAGGGAAAGAGAAGAGATCTAGGCTGGTGTCCATAGCTCAACCCTACAGAATTTGATAATTTAAGCATCAGCACTAGATAGTAACCATAGCATGTTATAGAAAAGGGTGCTATTGCCACTAAAAAAGATGATTATCAAAATATTATGACTATTAACCAGGCAAAAATTTAAGAAAAAACACCTCTCTCTTCTCCTTCCAAAGGAGGAAGGTTATGACTGGGAGATGTTGCATATTCTTCCAGGCAAGGTTGCTGTATTGGTTGACTTTAAGTGACTTTTTTCTCCTTTTTTTTGTCCTTGTAACATGAATGGCTCATTGAATGAAGAGAGACATGTATTTGGAAATCAAGTTGATATAAAAACAAAATTTAAAAAGATATGATTGATATCTCACATTTACGTGGCACAGAATTAACACAATTGATCTTCAGAATATCCCTATGTAATCCCTACTTCAAATATTATTATCTTTGACAGCTAAAATCCTTTACAATTCTAAATCTTTTATCCTCTTACCCATTTTGTAGATGAAGAACCTGGGACTTGGAATGATTCACCCCAATCATAGTGTTAATAAATATCAAATATGGTATTTAGGCCCAGGGCTTCTGGCTTTCCCCATTAAACGAGAGTCCCTTTTTATTAACAGTAGTACCCAAACATGCTTAAATTCAAAAACAATAATAATATTCTCCTCTGGGCTCCACTCTTGACTCTCCCAACTTTCTCTACCATGGTTTAGCAGCTTCCTTATCCTGGACATTTATTTTAAATTCTCTAACTAGCTGGTTCCTCCCTGAAGTACTACTTTAAGAAAATCACTCAGGGCAATCAGGCTTAGCTTGTTTACAAATAGTTTACATCTGCACAACACGTTGGAGTTAAAGAAGATCTTGCTTGCCTCAGTGAACCCCAGTGAGGTAGATTTTACAAGTCTTATTATCCTTAGTAAACTTTGCCTAAGAAATCACTGAGTCAATAACCACCAGAGCCAAAACTTCGACACTTCAGTAAGTTCTCTGTCCTCCACACTGCTCTATTTATCCATTCAACACCAGTCACATGCAAGGTTCTAAGATTAGTTATACTAGAGTACAATTCCGTTAATAGGGCAGAGGAGTTAGGATGAAGTATGGGGAAGGGGACTGGGAGGTCTGAGAGCTTGTCTCATGGCAGAAGGATGGAGAAAGGGAAGCTGAGGAAGTATGGAAATGTACAGGATATGCTAAAGAAAAACCCAAGATAATAAAAATAGAAATTCTGCATTTGGGCTCTCGCTGCATTATTGAAAGGATATTTTGGAAGCAAGTGAGGCAGACAGCTCTTTGGAAAGAATATGTCTGCTGGTGCCAGATCAGGAGCAGAAAGGGTCTGGCCCAGGAGCCTAAGAGAAAAGCATTGTGAAATACGCCTAGGCTAGGACTTAGAAGAGTTAGATTCAAATCCCAGCTCCCATACTTAGTTGCCTTGGGACTGGTGAGAAATTGCTGATGAGTCATTTACTTACTCTGTGTCTCAGTTTCTCCATCTGTAAAGTGTTAATCCAGATGACCTCTAAATTCCAGCATTCTGTGTTCTAAAGCTCCTATCTACTCTCATATCTTACTTTTGCACGTCTCTCCCAGCTCTACCATTCTATGTTCCAAAGTTTCTTTTAACTCCTATGTCCTGTGATTCTATAAAATACATTTTCACCCTCATACAGAGTTCTGGCTTTCCTTCCCACTCTCCACTAAATGAAGCAAGTTGTTTCCAAAGTCCAAAAAAGGCTAAATTCTCTAATGGGGAAAGCCTAAAGGAAGAGCCTGAAGTCAGGAAAAAGCCTCTCCCAATCTCTGAACAAAGAAAGAGAAATCATTTTTCTTCTCAAAATCACAACTTTTTGACTCATTCTTTCTCTTTATATATATAAAGAACCTAAACTCTGTGATTAGCTCAATGCAGTCTGACCCATCATTAGCACTGAGAAAGCAGAGTGAAATGACAATTTCCCAGAAGACACAAGGAACCTAATTTTTCAAATCAATATTTCAATCAAGGATCTGTAGAGACAGATTCTTACCCTAGTCCAATCAACAAATCCCAGGAGTGGGGGAGACTACTCAGTGCTATAGTACTGCAAGTCAGGAGAGCTGGATTCCAGGCCCAGCCTTGCCACTATCTGTCTGGATGACTGTGGCTGACCCAATTCCACCTTGCTGGGCCTCAGCTTCTATTAGAATAGGAGAAATTATATTTATACCATCCACCCCAACATATCCCCTGATTTTGACCCTAGACTACAGCTTAGAAGTTTCCATAGTATGTATAAGTCCATTCATTGAGGGCAGGACTTTGGGAAACAGTACCATCTTAGGGCATGAGGGGACCAGAAACCAGTGATGGGTCATTCAAGGAAAGAGGATTGAGTGTTTGAGTGTTTATAGGGTGACCAGCAAGGGGAGACATATTTGTTGATGGTGCAGAAGGATAGGTCAAATAGGGAGATTCAAACTGAAACATGTGACCTAAAGGCAGGCAAGTCCAAGAAAATGGGTGTTTAAACAATTTTGAGTTCACACACAGAACACCATCTTGCCAGTCTGTCTTGATCGACATGCTGACTAGACTGGTTTTATTCTTTTTGTGCTCCAACTTTTAGGGCTAACTAAATGCCTTTTTTTTCTGAATATGATCTCCATTTTGGATGGCTCCTGGACACTGCAACAACTTCCATTCATTGTACCAAGCACAATATTAGGTTCAAGTATACCAAACCAAGTACTACTCTCTGCCCTCAAGGAGTTTACATCCCACTGGTTTTCCACAGGAGAAATCATGAAAGGTCTCCATCCTCTTGAGAAAGCAGAAGAACTCCAGTATCTGAGGAAGTAACCTAGAATCATTCTGTGTCTTTCTGCATCTCTTTATGTTTGTCTGTCTGTCTCTGTCTCCATCCCTCTGTGTCTCTGCCTTTCTATCTCGGTCTGTCTGTCTCTCTTTCCCTACATCTCTCTATTTCTCGCTTTCTCACTGTCTCTTTGTTTCTGTTTCTGTCTCTGTATCTCTCTCTCTCTCTCTCTCTCTCTCTCTCTCTCTCTCTCTCTCTCTCTCTCTCTCTCACACACACACACACACACACACACACACAAGATTAAATTACACTGAGTATCCACCAAAAACCTGGAAATGGGCCAATTAGAATCCCCAGTACAAGAAAATCCCCAAGGGTTGAGCTATATAGCATCAGTCTAATCGCTTCCTGCCAGGGGCAGTGATTGCTCTGCAGGTGTGGCCACAGCTGGGAAACAAGGGAAGTTGTTTACCATCTTCCAAGGCTGCATCCCAGAGCCCTGGGGCTTCCCTGGGGTGGGGCTAGGAGTCATTCCAGCCACTGAGATGGCCCCAAGCATTGGGCTTGATCTGACATGACTTTCCTAGGGTGAATGGTCTAGCCTCTGCCTTATGGAGAGTTCAAGTTCTACTCTCAACTCAGAAAAGAGAAAATTTAGCCCAGAGATTCATAGGATATCAAGATTGGGAAGAAAATCAATCATACAATTGAATCTTCTCATTTATAGAGGAAGAAAATGAAGCTGAGAGAAGGAAAAGAACTTACATAAAGTGATAGGATCATAGAATTGGAGATGAAAGGATATTAGAGAATATAATAGCTAACATCCTCATTTTGTTATGTGAACATTTGGAGTCATAGCCCTTTATGTTTTTTTTATTTTAAAAAATAAACTTAATTTTTTTAACAAACAAAAATCTTTTTCCTCCCTCCCTCTCACTTTCTTCTCCAAATTGAAAAAAAAGAACAAATAAAAACCCTTGTAAGAAATAAACTATTCATATTTTAAGGATGATAAACAAACTCAAAGAGTAAGTAACTTATCCCAAATGCCCTCAACTTGAATAATGATTTGCAAAATTCAGTTCCTTGTGTCTTCCTAGGAATTGCTGCTTCATTTTGCCTTTTCTTACTTGTTGATACCACCATGATTGCCAACCCATCAACAGCAATATGGCTGACCTTCATGTCATATGGTCATACAGAAAAATATGTCATGCTTCTAAGATTCAACTCGAATGGCTTAGTACTCTCTTCCCGCTCAAGTGATATTATTTTATATATCAATCAGTCCCGATCTATGCTGGCCACTGGACCCAGATGGCTCTGAAAAAGAAAGTGAGGAAGGTGACCTTACATAGTCCTCCCTCCCTCATTTAAATCCAATTCACTTGCATGTCATGGAATCTCCTCCCTGATGTCATCCTAATCCAGAAGGAAAGACAAACAACAATCTTATATTGATTTACTTGTCTACTAGCTCAATAGAATGCAAACTTCTTGAGGTTAAGAAGTGTTATTCATATTTATATCCCTCAATTGATGAATAGTTAGATCTCTTTAAAGACAGTAATTGCATAGTTTTTGGGTTTTGTTCCTACCATACAATATTCTATCATCTGTCCATAATCCTTTGCACAGGTTATCCCCGTGTTTGGAATGTACTTCCTTCTCACATCTAATTTTTAGAGACCCTTCAAGGTATATCATTCTAGTGCTACCTTTCACATAAAATCTTTTCTGAGCCCCCTAGCTATGAGTGCTGCTTCACCACCATTACCTAATCTTGACTAATTACCTATCTATACATATATATGTATATATACACACAGTTTTGTGTGTGTGTAAATAAATAAATAGACAAACGGATAGATAGATGGATAATAGATAGGTAGATAGATAGATAGCCAGAAGACCTAGCTCTCCTATAAATTTACATCTCAATGTCCCAAGCAACTGGCTGAAAATGCAAATTCTGGACCAGTTACTGATGTGCTTTGATTTAGGGTAAAGGGAATGTTCCCTCTTCAGAAGTTCTCTATAATAATATAATTGCAGATGCAGAACAGAAATAAATATTTCTCATGTACTGAAATGTACACCTTATTTCCCTACAAGAATGAAAGTTCTCTGAGAGCAGGAAGTGTTTTTGACTTTAATTTTTTTTGTCTCTATATTATCAGTTCCTGGTATGGGGTATAATACATAGTAGGTACTAAATAAATGCTCATCCATTTATTTATTGGCAAATCTTGGTATTCCAAGCACAATGCCTTAAATGTAGTAAGTATTTAAAATGTTGCCTGAGGTCACATAGCAACTTGGTGGCAGAGCTGTGGTTCCCATTCAAGTCTCTTGTCTCTTAACCCTAGACTCTTCATGGATTCTGCCATTTTAAGGACCATCTTCAAGGTGGTCAGAGGAAGAAACAGAAACTGAACCCAGAGGTCCTGCTTCGCAGGGAGCTTTTCTTGCCAGCAGGCTGTATTGCATGGGTAATTAAGTAGAACTCCCACAACCCTAACAGGAAATTTCTACAGTAGTTATAAAAATCTAAGCAGTAAATTCTCACTTTACCACCTCCTGGCCATGGAGCCTGAGAGAACAGAGCACAGCATATTATCTGCTGGACCAGAGGGAGTGTTAACTGTGGGTGTTAACTGGGACATATGGAAGGCACCACAGTGTGCTGCACCAAGTGAGGGAACTTACTTTGAAACTTCTCAAAAGAAGGTCAACTCAAATGAATCCTAATGGTTTACTTCCTCTGAATGGAAGATTCTCAGTTTTAGAAATTGAGTAGCCAACATATCCAATTCATACCTCAATAAGACTCCAAGAATCTCCTTTCATAGCATCTCTGATGAATGGTCATTTAGCCTTTGATCAAAGATATCCAGAAAAGTGAAGGGGGAGACCCATTAACATCACAGGCTACATAGTCTACTATCAAACATCTCTAGTTGTCAAGAGATTCTTCATGACCCACAGTCTAAATTTGTTTTATTACAATTTTTGTTCATTGTTCCTGGTTCTTCCTTTTGGAGCCAAGGAATCAGACCCACATGCTGCTGCCCTCCTGTTATCTGGATGTCATGATTCCTCCTTTTTTTACCAGGCTTTTCCTTTCTTGTCCTAAATCCCTGACCTCCCAAGTGGTGAAAATTCTCCATAAATAGCCTCACATCCATAATATTGCAGCTCTCGGGTCATCTTGCAGCCTTTTAGGAGATCCTTCCCCCAAATCCATTTCTACATGAGGAATAGTATTTAAATTATTGACACCATTTTTGAGAGTCAACCAATGCTTTCTGATTCTACAAAGCACACCTGTGACTTCCAAGTTAAAAACATCCTCTTCTGGATACCATCTCTTTTATACATGGTTTCCCTCAATTAGTATATGAGCCCCATGAGAGCAGGAGCTGTCTTTCTTTTTTGTATTTGTATCCTAGCATTTAACACAGAACCTTGTACACAATAAGCACTTTTCAAGCAAATGAAGGTGGCCTAGCTGTACCAGCTATTTAATGATTAGAATATTCTATTCTATTAGAATTATATTATTAGAAAGCAATGGTCATCAAAACCATTTGGTACTGGCTAAGAAAAATAGAGAAGTTGATCAGTGAAATAGGTTAGGTTCACAGAACAAAATAGCCAATGACTATAACAATCTAGTATTTGACAAACCCAAAGGCCCCAGCTTTGGGGATAAGAATTCACTATTTGACAAAAATTGTTGGGAAAATTGGAAACTAGTATGGCAGAAAGTAGGCATAGACCCACACCTAACACCTTATATACCAAGATAAGGTTGAAATGGATTAATGATCTAGACATAAAGAATGATACTATAAACAAATTAGAAGAACATAGGATAGTTTACCTCTCAGATTTGTGGAGAAGGAAAAAATTTGTGACCAAAGAAGAATTAGACATTATTATTGATCATAAAATAGATAATTTTGATTATATTAAGTTAAAAAGTTTTTGTACAAACAAAACTAATGTAGACAAGATTAGAAAGGAAGCATTGAACTGGGAAAACATTTTTACCTCCAAAAGATCTAATAAAGGCCTCATTTCTAAAATATATAGAGAATTGACTCAAATTTATAATAGTTCAAGCCATTCTCCAATTGATAATGGTCAAAGGATATGAACGGACAATTTTCAAATAATGAAATTGAAACTATTACCACTCATATGAAAGAATGCTCCAAATCACTATTTATCAGAGAAATGCAAATTAAGACAACTCTGAAACACCACTACATACCAGTCAGATTGGCTAAGATGACAGGAAAAGATAATGACAAATGTTGGAGGGGATGTGGGAAAACTGGGACACTGATACAGTGTTGGTGGAATTGTGAATGGATCCAACAGTTCTGGAGAGCAATTTGGAACTATGCTCCAAAAGTTATCAAATTGTGCATACCCTTTGATCCAGCAGTGTTTCTACTGGGCTTATATCCCAAAGAGATCTCAAAGAAGGGAAAGGGACCCATATGTGCAAAAATGTTTGTGGCAGCCCTTTTTGTAGTAGCTAGAAAATGGAAGCTGAATGGATGCCGATCAGGTGGGGAATTGCTGAATAAATTATGGTATATGAATGCTATGGAATACATTTGTTCTGTAAGAAATGACCAATAGGATGATTTCAGAGAGGCTTGGAGAGACCTACATGAACTGATGCTAAGTGAAATGAGCAGAGGAGATCATTATATATGGCAACAACAAGACTATATGACAATCAAGTCTGAAGGACGTGGTTCTCTTCAACATTGAGAAGATTCAAACCATTTCCATTTGTGTAGTGATGAAGAGAGCCATCTACACCTAGAGAGAGAACCATGGGAACAGAGTGTGAAACACAGGATAGAATTCTCACTTTCTCTGTTGTTATTTGCTTGCATTTTGTTTTCTTTCTCAGTTTTCTTTTTCTTCCTTCTTGATCTGATTTTTCTTGCACAA
Source organism: Sarcophilus harrisii (assembly GCF_902635505.1). NCBI lineage: Eukaryota > Metazoa > Chordata > Mammalia > Dasyuromorphia > Dasyuridae > Sarcophilus > Sarcophilus harrisii. The sequence continues at coordinate 543,635,327 of NC_045428.1, forward strand.
CAAGATAATTGTATAAATATATATACATATGTTGAGTCTAACATGTATTTCAACATATATAACATGTATTAGACTACCTGACAGCTAGGGGAGGGAGGTGGGGGAAAGGAGAGGAAAATTTGCAACAAAAGGTTATGCAAGGGTCAATGTTGGAAAAATTACCTATGCATATGCTTTGTAAATAAAAAGCTTTCATAAAAAATAAATAAATCCTTTTTGTTAATTAATTTCTAGCCTAATCTCTATTCCACAAGATAACCCTTCTAATATATTAATTGATAGCAATGACGTGTCTCCAAGTTATGTCCTTTCTTAATTAAGTAAACATCTCCATTCCAACAATAAGTCTTTGCAAAGTCTATCATCCTGGTTGCCTTCCTCTGGACATTTTGTCCTTTCTAAGGCATTATGGTCATAAATGACTACAGTCATCTTTATGCACATCCTATAATCAGCATAGGGACCAGTCCTGTCTAGTCCTGGACACTTTCACTTAATGAAGCCTAAGACTGTATCAAGTAGTGTTAGAGGCAAGAGTTTATCTCCAAGTATGCTAAAAATCCTAACTCTTCAAAATAACTTTATTCAACAAAACTTTTGTTGATTACTTACTATGTACAAGGCCCCATGGTCAGCACTTTCAGGGAGCTGGGGCTCAGGAGGGGGGGGGGGAGGGTGACATATGGAGATAAGTAAGGGATAAGCAGCTAGGTGGTACAGTGGATAGATACTGTACTTTGAGATGTGAGTTCAAATCTGGCCTCTGACACTTATTTAGTTGTGGGAACCTATGAAAGTTATTTTTTAATCTCTGTAACTCAATTTCCTCATCTGTGAAATGGGGATAATAAAAGCACTTACTTTACAAAATTTCTTTATCTGTTAAATGGAGATAATAATACCTATCTCAGAGGGCTGTCATGACATATATATGTCAAACATATATAAAGTGCTTTGTCAATCTTAAAAAGCCTATAAATATTGGCTATTTTCAGGGAGTTAGGATATGGGGCTGAGCAAGGGATAGGGAAACAGGTGGTATAGTAGATACATTGGTGGACCTGAAGTCAGGAAATCTGAGTTCAAATCTGGTCATAGACACTTATTAGCTGTGTGACCCTGGGCAAATCACTTCACCCTGTTTGCCTCAGTTTCCTCTTCTGTAAAATGAGTTGGAGAAGGAAATGGCAAATCACTCCAGAATCTTAGCCAAGAAAATCCCAAATTAGGTAACAAAGAGTCAGACATGACTCAAATAACTGAACAGCAACAAAAGTGGTAAGACACAACCTCTATTCTCAAGGATATTGCAAGCTTGACTTTACTCCTTACTAACTATATGACCAGGGGCTAATCACTTCTCTGCTCAAGGATTCACTTCTCTATAAAATGAGGCAAGAGGCATCTGGGTGTGGTAATGGATAAAGTGCTCAATTCTGAGTCATGATAGACATTTTCAAAATCTGTTTCAGACACCCACAATTCTGTGACATTTAACCTCTCTGTACCTCAGTTTCCATATCTATAAAGTTAAAGGGTTGGATTTAATGACCTCTAAGATTCCTTCCAGTGCAAAAACATATGTTTTATAAAATAATTTCCTACTCTAATAATCTAAGATTTGTTGAGAAGAATTATAAATAATTGTCGCACATGTCAGAAGATGTTTATTCTAAAATTTTAAAAGCAGAATTTCATTAAGGAAACATCTATTAAGAGGTTGCTCTGACCTAAAACTATATTATAAAGTAGCAGTTCTCAAAAACATTTCGTACTGGCTAAGAAATAGAGTGGAATATGCTAGGTTCTTCACAAGGCACAATAGTCAATGACTGTGGTAGTCTAGTTTGATAAAACTAAAAACCCCAGCTTTTAGGATAAGAACTCACTATTTGATAAAAATTGCTGGGAAAATTGGAAAATAGTATGTTAGAAACTAGGCATTGACCAACTCCTATGCCATGATAATGTTGAAATGGGAACAGGATTTATACATAAAGAGTGATACTATAAGCAAACTAGAAGAGCAAAGGAGAGTCTGCCTCTCAGATATGTGAAAAAGAAGGGAATTTCTGACCAAAGAAGAACAAAAGTACATTATGAAATGTAAAATGAATAATTTTGATTATATTAAGTTTAAAAGGTTTTGTGCAAACAAAAAACCAGTGCAGACAAAATTAGAAGGGAAGCAGAAAACTGGGGGAAATAATTTACATCCAAGGGTTCTGATAAAGGCCTGATTTCTAACATATATAGAGGACTGACTCAAATTTATAAATACTCAAGAAATTAGAGAATATTACAAAAGGCAAAATGAACAACTTAGATTACATCAAATTAAAAAGGTTTTGCACAAACAAAACCAATAGAAACAAGATTAAAAGAAAAATACAAAACTGGGAAAAAATCTTTACAGCCAGTGTTTCTGATAAAGGTTTCATTTCTAAAATATATAAAGAACTGTGTCAAATTTATAAGAATACAAGTCATTCCCCAATTGATAAATAGTCAAAGGATATGAACAAAAAATTTTCAAATGAAGAAATTAAAGCCATTTATAATTATATAAAAAAAGTTCTAAATCACTATTGATTAGAGAAATGCATAATTAAAATGACCCTGAGGTACTACCTCACACTTCTCATATTGGCTAAAATGACAAGAAAAGATCATGATTAATGTTGGAGGGGATGTGAGAAAACTGGGGCACTAATGCATTGTTGGTGGAATTGTAAAATGATCTAATCATTCTGGAGAGCAATTTGGAACTATTCCCAAAGGGCGATAAAACTGTTTATACCCTTTAACCCAGAAGTGTCATTACTTGGTCCTTATTTCAAGGAAATCTTAAAGAAAGAAAAAGGAAGCACATGTGCAAAAATGTTTGTAGCAGTTCTTTTTGTGTAGCAAAGAAATGAAAAATAATTAGCTGCCCATCAATTGGGGAGTAGCTGAATAAGTTGTGATATATGAAGATAATGGAATAGTATTGTTCTATAAAAAATGATGAACAGATTGATTTTTAGAAACGCCTGTAAAGATTTACATCAACTGATGCTGAGTGAAACAAATAGAGGCAGGAATATATTGTATACAATAACAGCAAGAATGGGCAATGATCAATATGAAAGACTTGGTTCTTCTCAGTGGTTCAGTGATCAACCAGTGATCCAAAGCAATCCCAATAGACTTTGGATAGAAAGTGCCATCTGCCTCCAGAAAAAAAAAACTAAGGAGACTGAATGTATATCAACACATGATATGTTCGTGTCTTTTTTCTATTTTTTTTAAATTTCTCCCATGGTTTTTCCCTTTTAATCTAATTTTTCTCTCCCAACATGATTCACAAAGTAATTTGTATTAAAAATAAAAATTAAAAGTAATTTGTATAAAAAAATAAAAAAAGAAACTCTCAGGAACATCAAAAAAAGAATACAAGTCATTCTCTAATTGATAAATGGTCACAGGTTATGAACAGACAATTTTCAGATGAAGAAATTAAAATAATTTTTGATCATATGAAAAAAAATGCTCCAAATCAGAGAAATGAAAATTAAGACAAGTCTGTGGTACCACTACACACCTCTCAGATTGGCTAAGGTGACAGGAAAAGATAATGATAAACGTTGGAGGAGATGTGGGAAAATTGGGACATTAATACATTGTTGGTGGAGTTGTGAACTGCTCCAACCATTCTAGAGAGCAATATAGAACTATGCCCTAAGCACTATCAAATTGTGCATACCCTTTGATCCAGCAGTGTCTCTAATGGAACTGTATCCAAGAGATCATAAAAAAGGGGAAAATGTTTGAAGCAGCTCGTTTTATAGTGGCAAGAAACTGGAAAGTGAGTGGATGCCCATCAGTTGGAGACTGGCTGAATAAGTTATGGCATATGAATGTTATGGAACGTTATCGTTCTATAAGAAATGATCAGCAAAATTATTTCAGAGATGCTTAGAGAGACCTACATGAACTGATGTGAAGTGAAAAGAGTAGAACCAACAAAACTATAAAGTGATCAATTCTGATGGATGTAGTTCTTTCCAACAATAGATGATTCAGGCCAGTTCCAATAGATTTGTGATAAAAAAGAGCCATCTGCACCCAGAGAGAAGACAATGGGGACTGACTGTGGATCACAACACAGTATTTTCACCTTTTTGTTGTTGTTTTTTTTGCTTTTTGTTTTCTTTCTCATATTTTTTTCCTTTTTGATCTGATTTTTCTTGTGCAACATGATAATTGTGGAAATATGTATAGAAGAATTGCACGTAACATATATTGGATTACTTGCTGTCTAGGGAAGAAGATAGAGGGAAGGGAGGGAGAAAAAAATTTGAAACACAAGCTTTTTCAAGTGTTATTATTGAAAACTATCTTTGCATGCATTTTGGAAACAAAAAGCTATTATTTAAAAAATAAAAAGATAAAATAAGATGTATAAAATGTTAAGATAAAAATTTTAAAAGAGGTTGCTCTGGGAGTCATCAGGGAAAAGAACACTGGATGAGGAACTAGAAGTCATGGTTTCCAATCTCAGCTCTATTTTTCCCTAGCTGTGTAACTAAGAAAAAATCGCTTAACCTCTCTTATACCTATACTTCATCTGAAAAATGGGTGCCAGTTATCTCAAGATTATAGTGAAGAAAGTGCTTTGTAGACTTTAAACACTATGGGGGCATGAATAATTATTTTGTACAGGGCATTGGAAGAGGCTCAAAAGGGAAAAAAATCTCACTACTTAGAGGACTGTTGTGAGAAAAAAAAGTGTTCTTATGCCAAGGGATTAAGATTCTTTCCACAACTCCTACATTATTGGCAAGCTAGAAAGGAAGCTCTATGAGGGTAGGAACTGTTTATTTTTTACCTTTGCATACCCAGTACCTTGTAGAGTGCCTCAAAAATAGTAAATACCTAAGAAATTATTATTGAATTGACTTGCATTTTTTATTCCTGACTCGGCCTCTGTATAGTAGGTGTAATGTATTCCCCTCTCTTAATTTCCTCCCATTCTTTCAGAGACTCTCAGAGGAGAGCATTCAAAATTAGTCTAAGGCCCATCTGAAGAAGCACCTGCACCAGTAAGGCTTCCCTGATAATACCACTGAACCACTCACACTGCTAACTATTCCTCTTGCTCACTTCCAGCCTGTATAATTAAATGCCTTTTAAACCACATTTCAGAGAAATTCAAGTGTAGTTAGTGTGCCTTGGGGATTACAAACCTCAAATTATTAACTGCATCAAAAAAGATTTGTATGATGACATATCAACCACTGGGAGTAACTGACCTAATGTAGCACAGGGACATCTTACCAAGGATCATATGGAATGTAGAACTGAGGACTAGGTTTGAAAGGCTGGAGTCTTAGCCTCAGGAAAAAATCTTGGAATCCCCAAACTCGTAAATCTTCTTTTAAAGTTTTTTTTAATTTTCAAAACACATGCGTAGATATTTTTCAACATTCACCCTTGAAAAACTTTGTACTCCAATTTTTTTTCTCCCTCCATTCTCCCCACTGCCTCCCCTAGATGGTAAGTAATCCAATATATGTTAAATATGTGCAATTCCTCTATATATATTTCCATAATTATCATGCTGCACAAGAAAAATCAGATCAAAAAGGAAAAATGAGAAGGAAAACAAAATTCAAGCAAACAACAAAAGTGAAAATACTATATTGTGATCCACACTCAGTTCCCACAGTCCTTTTTCTGGGCGCAGATGGCTTGCTCCATCACAAGACCATTGTAATTGGCCCAAATCTCCTCATTGTTAAAAAGATCCATGCCCATCAGAATTGATCACCATATCATCTTCTTACTGTGTACAATGTTCTCTTGGTTCTACTCACTTCACTTAGCATCAGTTCATGTATGTCTCTCTGGGTCTTTCTGAAATCATCCTGCTGATTCACATTCATATATCTTAATCCTGGAAGGGACCTTAGGATCTTTAGGAGACAATATGGAACATTGGGTAAAAGTACTTAATTTGGAGTCAGATGATATAGGTTTAAATTCCAGCTCTGCTACTATACTCTGCTATAGTGTGGCATTAAGCAAGTTACAGATTCTCTAGATCTCAGTTTTTCATTTGCAAAATGAGGTGATCAGAATAAGTGACTTCTGAGATCCTTTCCATCCTCAAATATATATTTTATTATTCTTAAGTCCAAATCTCCTCGTTTTATAGTTGACAAAAATGAGAGAGAGGGCAAAGGATTTTCCTGTGTCACAGGTAGTTAGACAGCAGAGTTGAGATTCAAAGTCTGGTCTTTCATTTTGTTGAAAGGCATCTCAGTCTTACTCAAGATGGATTACAGTCCTGCAGGAGATAGTGATAAAAGGTAAAGGAGTGGCCTATGTTTCTGGCCAGGGAGAAATGGATACCTAGAGAGGGATCAAGCACATATTAATTGTTTTTTTAAAAATATCCTTGTACTCTCTAAATTCAATTCAATTAAATAATAAATTATTTAAATTGCTCTATATAACTATAACAATGTAGATAGAAAAAGAAGAAACTGAAAACTACTTAATTATATGATCAAGGTTAGCCCTAGAATAGAGATTTTTAAAGATGCATTTCCCCTATTTCTTTGCCAAGGAGAGGGACTAAGGGGATAAAACATTACATGTTCTGAGCTTGATTGCTATATTAGTTTTACTGAAATGTTTTGTTTTCTATTTTATTCTTTATGATATGAGAAATAAATGTGATGCAAAAGTAATTTTGAGATACACATTTTTTTTAAAAGAAACTACTATATGTCCTATGTGTTGACTCAGTACTAGGAGAGAAACGATGTTTAGCTAAGTAAAGTATGTACAGTATTATAAAGTTTACTATATGGTAGAGTTATCCAAGACAAAAATATAGAGAGATTTGTAACATATATCAACATGTAGCAAAGGGAAATAGAGGGGTGAATTTGCAATCAAGAAGACCTGGGCTCAAATTCTGCCTTGGATACATACTGTATATATGACCCTGAGCAAGTCTTTTGCTTATTAACTATGTAACCTTGTGCTTTTCACCTGAATGGGCTTCAATTTTCTCACCTGAAAAAAAGGGGGGGAATTGAATTAGATGATCTCTAAGATCTCTTCCAGTTCTAAATCTGTTAATGGTCAGCACCATGGCCAGGGGAAATATTTGGCTCAGTCAGCATAGAAATTAGGGAAAGCTGGAAATCCAGTGAAGCCGAGTTGCATTACTCAACCACACCATTCCCCCAATTCCTTCTCTCTCTCTCTCTCTCTCTCTCTCTCTCTCTCTCTCTCTCTCTCTCTCTCTCTCTCTCTCTCTCTCTCACACACACACACACACACACACACACACACACACCACCACCACCACCACCACCACCACCACCACCACCATTACTTTGTAGGAGTGAAATGTGGCTGAATATTTAAGAAGGAATAAGGGTCATCTCCAGTGATGCATTCCACCTTTAGAGCCTTTATGTGACTTAGATGAGAATCAGATGAGTCTTTGGGACTTGAAAAGAGTTGGTTTCCTTGATTTCCTAAGGAGAAATTTCTCTGTGGTGTGCGCTCTGTGTGGTTCTATACTCTATACTCTACATTCTGCTATAATGTGGCTTTGAGAGAGTTAAAAGCTTCTTTAGATCTGTTTTTCATTTGCAAAATGAGAAGATCCAAATAAGTGACTTCTGAGGTCCTTTCCATCCCCAAATATATGTTCTATTATTCCTAAATCCAATCCCCTCATTTGAGTCCATAGAACTGAATGCTAGCAGTCTGAGTTTACACCCTCTCTCTGGAACCCGGAGTCAGGCCATCACACAGTAAGTACTTTCTTCATGAAGTTGTGAGGCATTTTTCCAGGAAGGGTTGGGCATCTGATTAAATTTCTGATATGATGCTTGTGTTGGGACTCCACCCCAACCACATAAGAATGTGTTTGTGTGCCCAGATTTAACACCATGATAGCCTCAGGACTGAGTATTTCAGCTTTATTCAACTACCAAGCATTTGTTAAGTGCCTTATTATATGCCAGATCCATTGCTTAACAAGGTAAAAAATAAAATAGCTTCTGATCTTAAGGAGGTTACAGTCTACAAAACTAGGTGGTGGCTAGTAGTAGAATGCTGGACTTGGAGTCAGGAAGCTTGAGTTCATATCCAGTTACAAATCCATACTTACCAGTTGTGTGAGCCTAGGCAAGTCAATAAACAGCTCTCTGCCTCAGTTTCCTCACTGTAAAATGTAGATAATAATAGCACCCATTTTAAAGGTTTAAAGGGTTGTTGTGAAAACGAAATGAGATAATGTTTGTAAAGTGCTTTTCAAAGTTTAAAGTATTGTATAAATGCTAGAAGTTGTACAGACGCCCAGATAAAGGGTATTTATGCTGTCAGTGAAATTTAAGAGAACAGGGTAGTAAGTAGCAATTCCCAATATAGCTGAGCCCCTTGGTCAGCAGCACCAATAAAGAGATTACTGAAAAAGATCTAACCTGGTTTTGTAGCTTACCTAAAGCTGAAGCCTTAACAGAGTTCCTTGTGTTTTTTCAGTAACTTATAATTTTTGTAATTGATTTACAGGATCTCAAAGATCTGTGACTTTGTCTGGATGGGCATTCTTCTCACTGACATAGACAGCAACCTCTCAGTTACTTAATAGAGGGTATTTGAGAATTGCTGTGGCCAAAGAAATTCATCATCCCGAGGTCAACCTGGGGTTGAGCCTTTGTGAATTTATCTCTGCTGATAGTGAATTCCTAACTCTACAGCTAGAAGGGACCTTACAGAACATCTGAGCCAAGCTCTTCATCTACAGAGAAAGAAACGATGACCTATAGAGATAAAATGACTTATCCAAGATCATGAAAGTATTAATTAATCTTGGTAGATTTGCACTCAGGTCCTCTGACATATCTAGTACTTTCAATGAATAATTTGTAGCAGATCCACACCAAAAACATTTGTAACTTAGTAGAGTGTCCCAGACCTTGGGTTCCACTGGCATAGCCCCTGTTGTCCAGAATCACCCAAGTGCTATGTTGAAGAAGAGAATAATTACAGTGGAAGCTGATAATTTCTAACCTTGTATTACTTTCTAGTTGTCTCACAGTCCATATATGTTCTCATTTCCCCCAAATACAGTACAAGCAATGGCAAGACTTCCTAGCTTTATTGAACTACTTTCTAAAGTAACCAAGAGTTTACAAATTTCACTCACATCCAGCAGGTAGCTAATTCATGGTTTGTGAATGAATGAATGAATGAATGAATGACTCTAGAAGGAACTTTAAGGCTATTGAATAAATGAATGAATGGGTCTAGTATATACTTAATGAATGAATTCAACTGAAACTTACTAAATGCCTATTGAATTAATTAATTAATCCAGTACATGGTGAATAAGAATATAATGAATTAATGAATCCAGAAGGTGTTTAATACATGGATATAAAACGGATAAATAAATAATCCAAAAAAAGGTATTTGTTAAGTATCTACTTACTTGCTAAATGAATGAATCTACCAGGAATCTAAAAGATAAAAGAATGATTCAATATATAACACAAACCTATTGAATGAATGATCTCATTCAATCCTTCTAGAGGTCTTGCTTCAGGGTTGGTCACACATGAAATAAATAAAATTAAATAAATGTGTGCTAAATGAATGAATCAAAGCAAATACCTTATTAACAAAGACTTTATTGTGATCAGTGTTTTGTAGGTAATAGATTAAACAATTCCCTGAGAAGAAGGGGAGGGAAAGAGAAAACCTAGACTGACCTCCAGTTTCAATAGGTCTCTCCAGAGCTGAAGGAGGCCATAAATTCCCTTGGACTCAGTCTGATTTGTGGACCCTTCAGGGTTTTTCAGATTCCCCTGGAAAACTCAGACAATGATTCACAGGTCAGAGAAACAGAGAAATAGTGTGCAGCTCAGTCATACATAGCAAAGATAGGACATATGGGCCAGACAGTAAAGAAGAGCAAAGGAAGGAAGGAAAAACGCAACCTCTGAGAAAACATGAATAAATGAATAAGTTTTTAGTCATCTAAACTCTGTATATTGCTTAGAAGACCCCAGAAGGTTTGAATTCCAGCTCTGCTATGTACTTCCCATCTGATATTGGATCTCAGTTTCCTCATCCGTAAAATGGAGGGTTTGAATATGATGAATTAGAAATCCCTTCTAGATCTAAATCCATAGCCTCCTCCTTTCCTTTCTGTCCTCAGTGTCAATCTGCAGAACTGAATCAGATGCAGAGTTCTTTTCCACGCAGAACATCATTTTGTCAGAGACAACAACTGATGATTTATTTTCTGCTTGTAATTTCTAGTTTCTTCTTGATTTCTTACTTCCCAATAAGACACAGAAGCCCATGAAGATCACTTATAAATGGGGAGGGGGAGCGGAGGAGTGTCGAAAATGTCACCCAAATAGCATTAGTACCATTAATGAAGATGAACCGGTGCAATAACTCCCAATGCTAACAAATTTATGCACCTATTTACACGCTGTTAAAGGAAACCACATTGTTGCCCTGGCAACATCTTCATCAATGTACTTGGGTAATCTCAGCATGATCACCATGAAGAGATGCACACCCACCCCAGGAGAGAAAAACAAGTCATAGGAATTTCAGATTGGGGTGGGGGAGCAGTGCTTGGCTTGTTGGGAGATGGAGGCATCCCTGGGAATTTCCCTTAGATTGTGAGAGGAAGCTTATGGATCCCAAGGTTGTGAGAACAGAAGGTATCTTGAAAATCCTCTAGTTCTACCTCCTCATTTTACAAATTTAGAAACTGAGGCTTAGAGAGTGGAAGCAACGTGAACAACATCATAGAGAGACCTGGTGGCAGAGCTAAGATTCCAAAGCAAGTCTTCTGATACTCCCAGTTTTTTTCCTCCAATAAACCACACCATTTGAGAAGCTTTTCCAAAGGGCTCAGTGGGAGGTGGGTGAGTAATTGCCAGGCACCGTCTGCTCTGCATAAGGAATCTCATGGTGAGAATTCGGAAAACATTTATTAAGCCCCTACTATGCATAAGGCACTATCCTATGTGCTGGGGATGCAAAGACAATAATAATAATAATAGGGAGTATATCCATCACATCATAAGGTTTGCTTGCTCCAACCCCTTTATTTTGGTTATTTTAAAACCAAAAAAAAAATTGTGGTTCAGAGAGAAAAGGTAATTTGACCAAGGTCACAAAATCATAAAGGGTTGGATCTGGGATTCAAATTCTAGTTTCCTAACTCCAATTTGTGTATTCTTCCACCACAGATTATTACTTGAAAAGCCAAAGATGTTGTCCTTTGGTGGTCTGAGCTGCTTCATAATTGCAGTAAACTATGGACCAAGTGACAGATAAATGTTTCCTATTATTTCTTTTGGTTCAATGTAAGATGCTACCTTTTTTAAGGTAGCATCTTATATGTCTTCCCCAAACTTCCCATTCACATGCCACCAATTGGTAATGAGATTTTCTTCCTGTGAACTTTATGCAATACAATGTTTATGCTTCTCTAATGCTATGAATGCTAGACCTGTAGTCAGGAAGACAAGTTTAAATCTAGTCTCGGATGCTTATCAGCTATTTGACTTTGGACAAGTCACTTTACTATTGTCTACCTCAGTTTTCTCATCTGTAAAATGAATATAATAATAAAACCTATCTCATAAGATTGTTGAGAAGATAAAATGGATAATATTTACAAAGTGTTTCGCAAACCTCAAAACCCTATAAAATGTTGTTTAAGGGTTATCAACATCATTTCATCATCATAATCATCATCCTAATCATCATCATCATCATCATCATTATTACCTTATCCTTTTAACTAAATTATGCTTTACAAGAATAGGGACCTATGTCTTATCTTGCCTTGTCTCATCCTCCCATAAAATATAAGTTCCATGAGGGCAGTGATGATGACATTTTTGTCTTTATGTTCCCTGTACTTGACATTTGTTAAATACCTAACAAATGCTTATTGAGTAGCCCAACTCTGTATCTCCTTCTCCCTCCTATCTAGTATAATGCTTTACACATAAAAGGCAAACAGCTGACATTTATGTTGCAATTTATGGTTTGTGAAGTACTTTACACATTATGCTTATTACATTTAATTTGATACTCACCACACCAGGTGGTGTGGTGATAAGTTGCCTATGGAGAAACAGGGTGGCAGAGTGAAAAAGGATTCAATCAAAATTTGAAAAACTTGGGTTTTAATCCCACTTCAAGCATATACTATCAAAATAACTCAAGCCAGTCTCTTAAATTTCAGGTCTTCAATTTTCTCACCTATAAAATGAGGCCAGAACAATATTTGCAGAGAAAGCAATACCTCTATTATATCTGTACCCCAAGATGCCAAAGAAAATGTGGAAAAGATCTACTTGGACAAAAATGTTTCTAGCAGCTCTTTTTGTGACAGCAAAGAATTGCAAATTGAAGAGATGTTCATCAGTTGGGGAACTGCTGAACAAGTTGTGGTATATGATTGCAATGGAATATTACTTGCTATAAGAAAATTATGAGCAGGATGATTTCAGAAAACCTAGAAAGACTTACATGAATTGATGCAAAGTGAAATGAGCAGAACCAAGAGAATATTGTACACAGTAACTGCAAGATTGTTAGATCAACTGTGAGTGACAATATATATTCTCAACAACACAATGATCCAAGATAACTTTAAAGGAGTCAAATGAAAAATCCACATCCAGATAAAGAATTCATGGAGTCTGAATGCAAATCAAAGCACACTATTTTTCACATTCCTTATTTTTCCTGATTTTTTTTTAGTTTGCCTTCTTTTACAACATGACTAATATAGAAATTCCATCGAAGAAATTCTTATTCTTTAAAGGCTAATTATCTTATATTTTAAGTCCTAACTAAAATTCCTTGACCTTTCCCAACTTCCCTTAATTCTAGCCTTCCCTCTCGATTATATCCTATATATAGCTTGTTTGTATATATTTGTATATGTTTGTATATTTTTGTAGATATGCATGTTTGCTTGGTCCCTCCTCCATTCAACTATGAGATCCTTGAAGGTAGCATTGATCTTTTGCCTCTTTTTATATCCCCAACACTTAGCATAATGCCTAATATAAAGTAGGTACTTGATAAATGTTGGATAATTGATTACCCTTTCTGGACCTCAATTACTTCTGGACCTCAATAAAATAAAGGGAAAGACTTAAAACACAGATTTTACACTAAAATTGAAAAGAAAGTCCTAATCCATCCATAAGAATCCCTATCTGCATAATGACTTAGTTTTGAAATGTGATGTTATGTCTTATCATATTTTATTTATTTTGTTCAATATTTCCCAATTACATTTTCATCTGGTTCCAAAGTATTGAGGGTTGTATAAGGACTGACTTTAGCCAGATGTTTGACATTTCTGTCTCAAAGAATCTTTGAGATACCATCTAACTCTAAAATCTATTAATCTATTAAATAACATATAAGGAAATGCATGATCATTTGAGAGGGAGAGTGCCCTAATAACAAGGGCAACCTAGTGACACTTTCCATTGGAACTGATACCTGAAGGGTACTAGGGATTCTGAAAGCCTAAGATGGGAGAGAGCACATCATAGTGCAGACATTGGAACAGCCTCTGCAGAGACACAGGAGATGAAATGCTGGGTGTAGGAAGCAGTAACAGGGCTAGTTTGCTTGTAACAGAAAGTTCATAATAGGAAATAATGTCTTAATTAACCTGGAAAGGTTAGGATAGAGCCAGATCATGAATGACTCTCTGTCAAACAGAAAAGTATGTATTTTATTGTAATGGCAGGAGACAATCACTAACAGTTCTTGAACAGCGAGTGACATGGTCAGACCTAATAGGAAGGTTATTTTGGCACCAGAGTGGCAAAAAGATTAGAGAGGGGAGACAATGTGGCACCAGAAACAATGGCTTTGAATTCAGAGGACCCAAATCCACCTCTGTTGCTGACCATCTATGTGTGACTTTGAACAAGTAATTTTATGTCCCTAGGAATCAGTTTTCTAATCTGTAAAATGAAGAGGCTAACCTAGTTGATCTTCCTGCTAGATTATATCTAGAAATCCAATTAGGAGTATGATTGAGATTTGAAAACTACATTTTCAATATGTTAAAAAAAAAAACATGTGAGAGGTCCAAATCTTTTCCACCAAGGACTTCAGCCATATAGTTCCTAGGGTACAAATACATCCCACAGACTGGAGTAACATTGCCAACCATCACGGCCCATCTACAAGTTCAGGTTATTTGTAAGAATGATGAATAACCATACTGTCAACACCATTAAGATAAAGACAGATGGATCAGCAAGTCACAGAAGAGCAAGGATTATTTCTAATGACCAGACTAACTTAAATTATCTCAGGTAAAACTGATGAAATAGTTACATGTGGAACCAGATGGTAATGCTAAAGTTTACCCACACAATATGCACTTTGTATGTAATTACATATATTCATTGATGCATATGTTAATTGCTGCACATTCGATTTGCTCCTATTTTATTATTATTGTTCTCTCTTGTTTACATTTATTTGCCTTGTAATAGCATCTTGCATATACTATATATTTCTTAACTATGTTTGGAATTGTTGTTCGCTAAGTGCACATAATTTCACTATTTTGTATCGCCTACTGGTGTCATTATCAGTTTGTATTTGCTATTTTACATTTTTGTTTGTGTCATATGGATATGCATATATTGTTTAGATGTTTACATGCCGTGCATATAATGTATCCTACATGAAATTTAGACCTGAAGTCACCAGAGCAATCTGTAAAGTTGTGTTCTGCAATGCACTGGATCTATTATATACTATTGATGTATATTTTCTGTGAATGCCACCCTAAGGTGATTACCTGGAATGCTGGGTTAATCATCCTTGTTCTTTTAAATACTGATATAATTTTATTCTATATTCTGTAATTCTAGATTTTAAGTACACCGCAGTCAATTTTTAAGGGACTACAAAATCCTAAATACCAGGGAGAGATGTAATAGGGATTTGAGAACTGAATGGCCTACTGAAATTTGTAGATCAAAGGAACAAGAATTCCCTTTTAGCCCTGAAAATTATGTGAGATTGCCTTGGTTTTTGAACCAGAAAGTGAACTTGAGTCATATGCAGAAATTCTTAAAGGCACATGCATACAGAAAGAGTCTATAGGGAACAGACTGGGACAAACTGGGAACCATAAAAACTAAACAGGAGCATTGATCGTTGACAACATCTCGAACCATCACCTAGTAAGCTGAACGAGAAATAATAGGCAACAAACAGAGACAACAGAAGAAACAAGAAAACAAGAGGAGAAAACAGGAGAAACTGAAAAGAGAGACTAAAAGAAAAAAATAAGAGGATAGCTAAGCTATGGCAGAGTAAGAAGTTCCCTACAAGCATAATAAAACAGAAGATTCAAACCTAAGATACTTAATGCATCCACCTCTTCAAGAACTTTTCTTTGTTCAATTTCACCTCTCCTGCTTGTCATGGAACATGCGTGTAAAATAATCAATCTGCCTTCTTCTTTTGCTTAAATATTTCTTATATCCTGACTTTTACCTCAAAAACAAAGGCAAGGTATTGTATACGTGTTTGTAAATTGTGTATATATGCATGTACATACATACAAAGAGAGAGTTCCAAATTTTCTCCCTCCTTTTTCCCTCCCTAAGACAGTATTTAATATAGGCTAAACATGTGCAATCATGCAAAACATATTCTCATATTAATTATGTTGTGAAGGAAGACACAAACAAAAAAATAAAGAAAAAATGTATGCTTCAATCTGCATCCAGACTCTATCTGCTCTTTCTCTGGATGTGGATTTTTCAGCATGAGTCCTTTAGAATTGTCTTGGATCATTGGTTTGTTGAGAAGGGCTAAGTTATTCACAGTTGATCTACAATACTGTTGCTACTGTGTACAGTGTTCTGATTTTGCTCATTTTACTTTGCATCAGTTCAGGTAAGTCTTTCCAGATTTTTCTAAAACCATCCTCCTCATCATTTATAAATAAACATTTAAATTAAGGCAGAGATTCAAATCCTTGTCTGAATGTTAAGAACTTTCTTGACCGGACTCTAAGCTACTTGAGTTGTAGTATACAACCTAAGCTACTTGGTTGTATTAATAATTTTTCATTTAATATGAACTCCATAATATAGAAAGGAAATGCATGAACCTATGTTGCACTTCAGCTAAAAATCAAGCTGATTGTTGTAATAGGGATTAACTAATTAAATCTCAAGGAGAAAGCAAGAAAAGAGATTAGTAGAAAAAATCATCATACCCTGATATAGGAAAATTTTTCAGTTCTGCCCATTTCTGCCAGATAAAGAAGCAGAAAGGTTCACATGATGGTTAGCCAACTCTATCCAGTACAATAATACCTACTAGTGTTATTGGCAGCTATAACAGCATAGAAGTCATCCAGTCCAATCTCTTCATTTTATGGAGTAACCTGAGACAGGAAAGGGCAGGAAATGATTTGCCTAGTCTAATACAATTAGTAATAGTTCAGACTCAAATTCTGTCCCAAACCCCTTCTACCACACCATTATTTAATTAAAGTCATTTTAACAAATTTATTGCATCTCTATTTTCTGTTAGGCACAGTATTAGGTTATAATGATAAAGAAAAAATGACCAAACCCTTAGTCTTTTTCTATTGTTGGAAGAAGGGGATCTGTTTCTTTTCTTTTCCATATGGGATTTTCAGAGAAGATCTAAATAGGGAGATATGCTGTTTTCCAAGATGGTCAAACCAAAAACAAATTATCCTTGGTTTTCCCCCCAATTCTTAAGTAAGGATTGAAGGCACTCACCTGATCCTTAAGTAATATTTCCACCACTTTTGTGATCTTCAGATTAATTTCCTACAGAGTTACTATGTCAGGCTTCCCATATAGATGTTGACATGGTTTCCAACAGTGATACACCATGGATCCACAGCCATTTGTTTAGATCTTGTGTTTTCAAGTATTGCCTTTGTTTCATTGCATAGGCTGGGAAGCCAGAGAAGCAGATTGTGATTATTGACTTTTGCCAAAGTCAATCAAAAAGAAAATGTATGGGATACAGAATTGTGTAGAGGAAAACACATCAGACTTGGGTGAACAAAGAAACCTCTAAATATATGATCACAGAGAGTTGTGCTTTCTGTAAAATGGGAATAACTATTAACCATGTCAACATGTATAACTTCTATTTAATTCTCCTAGTTCTATCCTCTGGGACCAAGAAGAAGTAGACTAATCCCTCTTCTATTCCATAGTCTTTGAAATACAGTGTAACATGAGGTTTAGGCCTGGAGAATTTGCATAAGATTCTCCTAATTGGTGAAGATAATTATGATTCTGATCTAAATTATGAAATTGGTGAGAGTTTGGGAGAGTAAAGATATTGTCCTTCCTTCCTACTTTAAGAGAAAACACAGATACTATAGATTTTCTTCAAGATGAGAGAGACAGACAGACAGAAACACCGACACAAACAGACAGACAGACTTTGGAAGTTAGATATATAGGTTAAAGCCTGCTCCTCAGCATGCCCTTGATTTCCACTGTGCTTCTCCATAAACATTTTTTCTTTTCTTCGGAGTTGGTGAAGAAAGCCTAAAATTGGGGTAGGATGGAAAAATAATGCCCCAATAAGGATAATCTTATATAAACGTGCCAAGCTTGAGTTAGTGACCACGTGACTTTATGCCTTCTCTTCTCAAAGCAAATCATTCCTAGTTATTTTAATTAATCCTCAGGTAATATCCTGATTGACAATCACTGTCCTGCTGACTGTCTCTTCTGGATGCTCTCTAGTGAAGTTACATCTACAAATACTTCCCAAATATAACATTAGGTCTCAGCTCAAGTAGTATGAGGATAGAACTTTTCCTCCAAGCTTTAGGAAGAAAAAGACTTTTTTGGAGAAGACTTTTTTTATTAAAGCTTTTTGTTTTCAAAACATATGCATGAATAAATTTTCAACATTGACCCTTGCAAAACCTTGTGTTCCATTTTTCCCTCCCTTCCCCCCATCCACTCCCCCAGATGGCAAGCAATCCAATATGTTAAACATGATAACAATATATGTTAAATCCAATATATAAATACAAATCTATATAATTATCTTGCTGCACAAGAAAAACCAGATCAAAAAGGAAAAACAAAATAAGAAAGAAAATAAAATGCAAGCAAACAACAAAAAGTAATAAAATGCTATATTGTCATCCACACTCAGTTCCCACTGTCCTCTCCGTGTAGATGGCTCTCTTCATCACAAGATCATTGGAACTGGCTTGAATCATCTCATTGTTGAAAAGAGCTACATCCATCAGAATTGATTATCATATAGTCTTATTGTTGCCATGTACAATGATTTCTTGGTTCTACCCAGGCCTCTCTGAAATCATCCTGCTGATTGTTTCTTATAGAACAATAATATTCCATAACATTCATATACCATAACTTATTCAGCCATCGTCCAGCTGATGGAGAATTCTAGTTTCTTGCCACTACAAAAAGAGCTGCCACAAACATTTTTGCACGTGTGGGTCCCTTTCCTTCCTTAAAGATCTCGTTGGGATATAAGCCTAGTAGAAACACTGCTGGATCAAAGGGTGTGCACAGTTTGATAGTCCTTTGGGCATAGTTTCAAATTGCTCTCCAGAATGGATCCATTCACAACTTCCCACCAATAATATATTAGTGTCCCAGTTTTCCCACTGGGGCATGCGTCATTGTCTTTTCCTGTCATTCTAGCCAATCTGAGAAGTGTATAGTGGTACCTCAGAGTTGTCTTGATTTGCATTTCTTTGATCAATAGTGATTTAGAGCACCCTTTCATATGACTAGAGATGGTTTCAATTTCTTCATCTGTTCATATCCTTTGATATTATCAATTGAAGAATGGCTTTAATTCTTATAAATTTGAGTCATTTCTCTATATATGTTAGAAATGAGGCTTTTTTCAGAACCTTTGAATGTAAAAACGTTTTCTCAGTTTATCGCTTTCCTTCTACTCTTGTCTGCATTAGTTTTGTTTGTATAAAAACTTTTTTAAATTGATATAATCAAAACTATCTATTTTGTGTACAAAAATGAACTCCAGTTCTTCTTTGGTCACATATTCCTTCCTGTAGAAGACTTTTTTTCTTCTCAGAGTGAAATTTGGAATGTTTCCCAAGTTTATATAATCATATGTCTGTGTCAACTCCATCGTTTTTTCTGCACAAGACCCCGAAAAAAGGTGTTTAATAAATGCCATTTTTATAAAAGACTCATATTAAAGCATTGATGACATGCTCATCAAATATTGAGAGGGATAGCTAACATATTGAATAGCAGAGTCAGGATTCCAAAAGATCTCATCAGGCTAACAAGATGAGCTGAATCCAAGTCTGGCAGACTTGTAGTCAAGCTCACTATTCACTATTTCAGGGTACATGGAGTAGGACAAAAGAGTGAGGGGATTGTTTTTTTTATATAATAGATGCTTTATAAATACTGAATAAAATACTAACAATTGAATTTTCTAGCATGGGGCTCACTTGTGCTCAAAGAATTCATTTTTGCTATGTGAGGAGAAGATGAGCTCAGAGTTGAAAATCTCTGGATGAGGAACATAAAAAGCCCCTTTGGAGCAAGAGGAAAGATTGGAGGATCTGTGATGTTATTCCAAGTAAGTGGGTAGTCTTCACCAGTTAGGTAATGTATACAGAGCCAAGATTTTGCATAGTTTATTAGTGCTCCATAATGACTCAACTATATGAGTTCAGGATAGAAGTTATTTGGCTTAAAAATAGTTCATATGAGTAAAAATTGGGGAGAGGGAAGAAAGGGTAGTTCTAGTGAATTATAATCTCAGGTTTCCAAAACATTTATGATTTCAGTCATATGGGCACTCTCTCCAATGATGTAAATCTCAACTCATCCCTACTTTCCCATTCTGGCTGACTTTTGTTCATATCTTCCCATAAATACATCACAAAGCATCCACCAAATATGCTGGTAGCCTTTCTACACATCTCTATATGTTACTTATATACCAAAGAAACATGTGGGCTCTATATGTAGCCTACATTCACTTCTGATTATATTTTTTCAGATGAGTGTCTTTACAGCCCTTTTCCAACATATTTCCTTAGCTATCACATGAAAGAGGGATCTGACTGCTTCTACTTGGCACCAGAGAGCAGAACCAAGAACAATGAAGATAATTACAAGGGGATAAATTTCATTTCAAACTAAGGAATAATTTGCTAATTATTAGAATGATCCAAAATGAATTGGGATGCCTCAGGAGATCATGATCTTCCCGTCACTGAATATGTTCAAGAAAAGAATGGTTGACCACTTGTCAGAGCTGTTATAAAAGAGGATTCCTGATCTGGTATAGATTTGGTTTTTGTGACTTCTGCAGTCTCTTCTGACATGAAGATTCTGTGTCTGTGAGCCATGCTTTCATATGAATATGAATGAATGAATGGATATGTGAATGAAAAATGAAAAACATGTGTATGTCAATCCCTGTGCTAGATGCTGGGGACGCAAAAGTGAAATAGATCCTGCCTTTAAGGAGCTTGCATTCTAAAAGGAGTCAATACATAGAGCCAAGAGATAACCAGGGAAGGGTGTTTTAGTCTGGGAAATCACAGGGTTGACAAATGAAGCAAGAGGGCTTTTGAATGAACCACTCTTTCCAAAGTTGATGGTTCTGTGCTTTGATTACAGATCTCAAAGTAAAAGATGGTAGACCTGGGGCAGGGCAGAAAATGGCCACAATAGAGATACGGATGTGTGGTCTCAAGGATTTCAGAGCTAAATGGCCTACCTTCTCCTAGCTATTGTCTCTCAGAGACATGAATGACAATGCCCAATTTCAGATGAAACATCACAAGAGGTTGTGAAATAAGAATAGACAAAGAGGTTCATGTGGTTTATTCTTTCAACCATTAAATCCAGGAGTGTTTCATGGTCATCTATTAGAATGCAAGCTCCATGAGGACAGAGATTGTTTCAGTTTTCTCTTTATATTCTCAATGCCTAGTGCATAATAGGCATTTAAATAAATTCTTATTGTTAGATTCATCCCTTGTTATCCTCTCCCACTTTTATTGCCTAATTTAGATCCAATTACATCATACCTGAATTAGTACAACAACTTCCTAAATTGGGTCCCTAACTCTAGTCTCTCTGACTTCCAATTCACCCTAAATTCCAGCACCAGGATGCTCAGCAATTACCACAGCATCTTTTATTCTGTCTCTCTTCTGGGTCCTATATTGAGCCTAAGCTCCTTTATGGGGCTTTTGTTTTTCAAGGTCCTTTATAATCTCCACACCCCTCCTTACCAGTCTGACTTCCTCCATGATTCTTACATCAAGTCTTCTGACTCAGCTCAGCTCTTCTTGTCTCTCTGCCTTGGAGTAGGGTGCTCCTCCTCCTTTCCATGTATATTTCCAAATCCTTCCTGTCTCTTGTGGCTTGGATCCAATTCCACCTCATGCAGGATGCCTTCCCAGGCTGCTAAGTTACTCATTGATCATAAGAACATAAACTCAAACCTGGAAGGAAGCTGGAGGCTCAATGACTTTTCCAAGAATATTCAAGTCGTGTTTAAATTATTTACTCTCTATGTGACTTTGGGAAAGAAATTTCTTGTTCTTAAACTTATAAATGTAGAACTCTTGTTATTGTTTGTCCTTCATTTTTGAAGTCAATCATGATATCGGGGAGGGAGGATGCCATGATACACAAGTTAATCGGATTTGAATGAGGGAGGGATATGCACCTGCCTCATTTTCCCCTTCAGAGTCATCTGGGTCTAATGGCAAGATATAGATCAAGACCTCAGAAGCCATCTAATCCAATGCCCTAATTTTACAGTTAAGGAAACCAAAGCACAGAAATAGAGTAATTTTCTTAAGGTCATATTGCTAGTAAGCATCAGAGGTTGGATTTGAATCCAAGTCCTTAAACTCAGAGTATGTGGTCTTTGTACTGCATCAGGTTGTCTGGCTCTGAGCCTCTGCTCTCTCATCAATGAAACAGATAATGATACTTGAACTTACTGCCTTATGACTGTTAGAAAGAAAGTTATAACCCTTAGAGCACCTTAGAAATAGTCAATAATAATGATGATAATCACAGCTATAAAATGCTTCAAGTTTTGTAACGAGCTTAACAAAAATTAATTAATGCTTCCAAAAACCCTGGAATGTAGGTGCTTCTAATATCCCCATACTCACAGAGTTGTTGAGGGTCTTCAATTGAGATAACAGATATAAAGCACTTTATAAGCCTAACAGCGTGATCTCAGTGTTAGTTGGGAATGCTCAGACTTGTGATTGCATCATTATAGGCAGTTCTAAGTATCAAGACCTAGCCTCTCTGTGCCTCAGTTTCCCCATCAGTAAAATACAGAAGCTGAACCCAATGACCCGCAAGTTCCCTTCCAGTTGTTGCTCCAGGATTCTATTATCCCTTGGCCATATGGTCAAGTATATTTCCTGATTCTTCTCTCTACTCTGTCCCTCACAAATGTCACAGAATAATAAAGTACATAAAGATCCTTTTTTTTCTGTATGAGAACAAGGTAATCCTGAAGGACCAGAAATAAATCCAGTTGTCACCTCTCCTATCCACACACCCCCAGATTTTTGTTGCTGTTTCTCTGTCAGGGAGCCTAAAGAGGTGTCACCCACACATCCACACCCAGGTTGTTTTACTATTGACTCCCATGATAAAGGGAAGCTGGTGTGCATCCCAAATCCTCAGGGAACCTTTGGCTCCTCAAATGGAATTTCTGGGAACACCTACTACATGACAGAGTTGGCTCCAAAAAATTCTCTGAAGGAGTTTAACGTTCTCCCCTCAGAGATCTGAGCAGCCCAATGAAATAACAGTAGCATCCCATTTAATGGGAAGCCAATGGATATGGTGACTAGAAGGTGATGGCTCCCTGTTATTTCCAGGATCAAATATAAAATCCTAAGGCATTAAAACCCCTTCAGGGTCTAACCTTTTCCTACCTTTCCAGTCTTCTTTCACTTTAGTCCCTTCTATACATTCTATGATCCAGTTTCAGTGTCCTCCTGGATGTTCCAGCTCTCAACAAGAATTTGCATTGGCTATCCCTCACTTCTGGACTGATCTCTTTGTCCACTTCAGCTTCTTAACTCTTCTGGCTTTCTTCAAGACTCAGCTCAAATCCCACCTTCTGCAGTACTCTCTTCCTGGTCCCTCCAACTACTAGGGTCTTAGTCTCTGATATCTTTCCTCTATGCTGTATATATTTTGCATGTGCCTGTTTGTTTTCATGTTTGTGTTTCATATTGCAATATTCCTTTCTTGATGACAAGGACTGTTTTTGCCTTTCTTTGTACCCCCAGGGCTTACCACAGTAATGGGTACATAGCAAGTAGTTAATAAATACTTGTTGACTGATTGACTGACTATTCAGGTCCAAGGATGTGAATTCATAATGCGGACTGGGAGATTAAGGGAAAGCTGTGAAATCTTCCCTCCCTAGCCGTGTCTGAGTGAAGAATGTGGCAACATTCCAAGGATTGTTTTTTGACTTTTAGGGCCTGATGAAAGGGAGAAAAAGGGAAGAATAATAACTATTGGTAAGAGGAGAACCAAGCATAAAACATGTCCCAAACTTTACCCTTAGGATGGATAGAGGGACAGCTAGGATGCAGTGGATAGAGCACCAGCCCTGAAGTCAGAAGGACTTGCGTTCAAATCTGGCCTCAGACATTTAACACTTCCTAGCTGTATGACCCTGGGCAAGTCATTTAACTCCAGCACAGAGTTGTCTCAGCAAACAAAAAAAAAATGGATGGTATAAGCATGTATTAAGTACCTAGAGTTATTATCATCCCCATTTTATAATCAGGAAGCTGAGGCAAAGAGATATGCCCAAATTCAGAGCTAATAAGTTTCTGGGCAAAATTTGAGCCCAGATTTCCTGACCCCCAGACCAGGCACTCTATCCAGTATATCACTTAACTGCCTTTGATCTTAGGGTCAGATGCTCTTTGTGCTCAAATACATTTCCTTACCTTTTGAGGTATCTGAATAAAGTGGAACCTCTTTAGCAGGACAGGTAGGAAGGCACCTGGATGTATTATATGGAAGGAGAAATTAGAAAAGAATTAGAAGCTCTGTCTCTATTCTTATTAAGAGGATTTGGTTCTGACTTTAATTTGTACTACAACTGCTATGGAATAACCAGTATAGTTTGTTACTGCCCCAATCATAGTGCTGTCCATCATGGAGATGACCCATAAAGTCTTAAACTTATTCCCTAGGACTAGTCATCTCTCTCTGTCTTAGCATGGTGATCTTTTATATAACAGATCAGTTGATATTTGTCAACTATATTATAAACTTCAAATTAACAGGGGGGAATATATTCAGCCATAGAAACAGGTTAAAGTCAAGAAACCTGGATTAAGCAAATGTAAAACAAAGGTAGGAAAAGAGAAAGTTAAAGGAAAGAGAAGAAGGGAGCACCAAACATCTGGCAATGGCCAAGGTCATAGTGGCCAGTGGCTGGATAGATGTTCTGTTGTACCAGAATGTGGAGGACTTAATTGTCTCTGAGAAAAAACAGAAGGAAATCTCATCCCCTGTGCAATGAAGAGGCCAATCCCTCTATGTATGATTCCCAGGGCACAATAGGAACTTGCTAAAAGTTTATCAGTGATTTACATGAACTGATGCTGAGTGAAATGAGCAGGACCAGGAGATCATTATATACTTCAGCAACAATACTATATGATGATCAATTCTGATGGATTTGGCCATCTCCAGCAATGAGATGAACCAAATCAGTTCCAATAGAGGAGTAATGAATTGAACCGGCTACACCCAGCAAAAGAACTCTGGGAGATGATTATGAACTACTACATAGAATTCCCAATCCCTCTATTTTTGCCTGCCTGTTTTTGATTTCCTTCACAGGCTAATAGTATACTATTTCAAAGTCCGATTCCTTTTGTACAGCAAAATAACTGTTTGGACATGTATACTTATATTGTATTTAATTTATACTTTAACATGTTTTGGTCAACCTGCCATCTGGGGGAAGGGGTGGAGGGAAGGAGGGGAAAAATTGGAACAAAAGGTTTGGCAATTGTCAATGCTGTAAAATTACCCATGCATATAATTTGTAAATAAAAAGCTATAATTTAAAAAAAAAAGTTTGTCAGTCATAATGTTGCTGGCTCTATTGGAAGAAGAGGGGGCCCTTAGTGTAGGTGCAATCATGACTGGGTTCATTTATTGAATCCTGAAGGTATCATGTATTTACAACAGAGGGTAAGAAAGTACATTCCCAACGATACTCCTGAGTCATCGAGAAGAGCTTGCTCTGCCAATTGTGCCTCTGCAATCTTTTCCCATCTGTCCCCTCCTTTCTGCTTCCCCTGCCTCCACCCCTCATTGGTACCTTTCTGAACTCTTGCAGTCATCTCCTAACAGGTCTTCTGCCTCCACTTCCCCGCCCCCACTCTGATCTACCTTTCACATCCTACTCAAGTCATGTTCCTGACATACATCTCCAATTACATCTCTCCTCTGTCCAAACCTTTCCAATGGCTTTCTATTGCAGATCAAGTGTGATCCAGTCTCTTAAGCTTCATATGCAAATCCTCAAGAATCTAGTGCCTTTCTGCTTCTCCACGTTTACCTTATATCACTACCTTCTTGAACTCTGTATTATACTGTCTCTTAAAGATGCTCTCCCACCTCAGTGTCTGATTCTATTGTTCTCTATTCCCACAAGATTCTCTCTTTCCCTTTTCCTCTGTTGCATTCCTATCCATTCTTCATACCCTAGCTTCAATGCTTCCTCCTCCAGAAAGCCTTTACTGATTTCCCACTGAATAATTAGCTTAAACTATAAGCTATTCCTATGTGTGTCACATCATACTTGGAAAAAGGGATCATGTTTTATCTAAACTTTGCTTTTTCTCCAAAGCTCACACAGTGCTGTAGCATGACACATAGTGGGTCCTTAATAAAGCTTTGTTGATCTGAACTATTTTCATTAATTGAAAAGGATCTGTTTTGTGAAAGTTAACTTCAAAAGATGTTCTCCTCAAAACTTTCCAGCATTAAAAGAGTTGTCCTTTTGTAGTTAGTTAATATTGGTGTCAGCTTATCTGGACTTCAGTCAGTCAACAAATAAGTACCTACTATGTGCTTTAGCCACTTAGACACTTTAACCACAGGACATATACTTAGATGGTCAATGCTGGATAATGGAATGAAGTATTGGAGTCAGAAAAGCTGAGTTCCAGTTCCAATTGTACCATTTACCAATAATATGACAGAACAAATAACTTATATAAATGCTTATATTACCAACCTCAAAGATTGTTATTAGAGCTTTTTAAACTTTTAAGAAGTTGAGGTTATTGCTGTGTGAGTGTGAACATATTCATATTACATTTAAAGATAAAAAGGACCTTGGAGATTCAATACCAATTGAACAGAGGAGGAACTAGAAACAGAAAAGCAGCTTTCTCAATTTCACACACTGGGTTATTGGTACTGGAACTAGACCTGAGATCTCCTGGCTTTTAGTGCAGGGCCCTTTCCATCACGGTCCTTAAGCTTCAAGGGATTACCACCATACATAGTCAGTACCCCTCTTCTACACCATATACCCGAGGAGATTGTCCTTTGGGTCCAATGTCACCAATTAACCCATGTCTTCTTGGCTTGATCTATGAGGTGTTTTCCTTCCAAAGAGCCAGCGCAACCCCGAGGCCTGCCTTGTACAGGCCCTGCTGGGTGCTACTGTCTCCAAATGTCAGGACGCCAATAACTTTGAGCAATTTGGCCCCAGCCCAGCTTACGCAAGCAGAGACTGTAGCCATACTGGCTGTGAACTCCAAATGAAACAATGGTGAAACATGAAGTCAGGCCCGTAGTCCTGCCCTCCTAAGAGGAAGTCACAGCAATTGGCACAAACCCAGCTCTAAAGTGGATTAAAGGGAAAAGAGACAAGAAAAGCCAGGCAACATTGTCTGGCTGTTGTAAGGCTCATTGGCACAGCTTGTGCATGTGAATGGGTAGGGATGTGTGCACATGCATGTGTGCTTTGTAGCATGTGTAAACCTAGGAATACAAGTGGGTATGTGCATGTACATGTGTGCATTTGCACTTCTACATCTGTTTTATAGATGCATCTTATACATCTACAAAAAACTGTCGATAGATTTTCATTTTATATAAAATGTGCATCATATAAAATTTTAAATAAATTTATGTAAAATTTTAAATTTTATATGGATACATTGTTATGTATACAAATATTTATGTAATACAAGTATATTATATACATGTACTGTATTATATACACATGTTTATATAGATACATGTACATTAGAATACACATATTTTATATAGATGTGTAAGCACATACACATTTTGTAGAGATAGACATAGATATGTATTTATATAGATTTATGGATAAAGATAGCTAAATTTTATATAACTATAGAAGCTTATTTTATAGAGAGATTGCATATTATATACATATATTTTATAGAGACATATATATTATATATTTTATATAGATTATATATTTATATATCTTATAAAAATATATGGATATGTGTATTATTTTCTATATGTGTGCATTATATATTGTATATTTCATATAGATATGTGCATTTATTTTATATTAAATATATGTATGTTATTTCTAATATTTTTCTATAAATGCATGCATATATATGTATGATATATAGATATATTGTGCTATGTATACATGCATTTGTATAGATACATACATATTATATAGATACATGTACACTATATATTTTATATAAATACTGTGGTATATATACATATTTATGTAGTTATATATTATATATATATATAATTTATTTACACAGGTATATGTGTTATATATATTTATGTGCACATGTATATTTCATATAGATGCATGTACATTATATATTTTCTATAGGTATGTGTCATATTTATGTGTATTATATATTTATATGTATATATGTTATGTATATTATATATATATCTGCATTATATACATATATATTTCATAGAGATATATTATGTAGGCATTTATTATATATACTTGAATATATTTTTATGCACACACTCACAAACAATATATATCTATGTAGATATATATACACACACATGTGTGTATATGTACATGCCTATTTCAATTAAATTTTAAGCTATTAAAGTTTAAAACTGCATCATGACTTTGAGGATTCCTTGCAGTGCTGAGGAGCAGTGTGATGTAACAGAAAGAGCACTGGATTTTGAGCCCAGGGATCTGGGTTTGAATCTCAGGTCTGACATTTATTTACCATATGTCTTTGAATCACAGCTCTTTACCTATAAAACAAAAATAATGGATCCTATTTATATAATGTCCCATAAGTCTATCAAAACCCCCTAAAATTGTACCAAGCTCTGTGTAGAGAGTTTTGAGGTTTACACATCACTCATCTCACAGTGATTCAGTGAGGTGGATGCCCCAAATATGATAACTCATTTTACAGATGAGAAATCTGAGCTTCCCCCCCCCCCAAAAAATGAATAGATTTAGAGCTAGAAGGGGTCAGCTAGTCCAACCTGTTGATTTTATAGATCCCCTTAGAGGTTAAATAGCTCTTTCAAGGTCACTAAGAAGTAGGGAGAACAATGCTGAGACTTGCACTTGGCTAGATCTGCTAACGCTATATACAATTCTTTATCTGTCTACACCTCACCTTGTTCCCTCCAGTACTCTCTACATTATCGCATTAACCTTTTCCTTTCCTTAGAGCAAGTGGGTTTACCCATTCAGTCAATAGTTAAATAATAAGTATTTATTAATCACCAAGGTTAAATATCACTCTTCTTACAATGGTTCATTGAGCTGGGTGATTCAAATATGATTAGACTCATTTTACAGATGAGAAATATGAGCTTTCCCAAAAAATTAGATCAAAAAGAAAAAAATGAGAAATAAAAAAGCAAGCAAATAACAACAAAAAAGGTGTGATTCACATTCAATCCCCATAGTCCTCTTTCTGGATGCAGATGACTCTCTCCATCACAAGTTTATTGGAATTGGTCTGAATCACCTCATTGAAAAGAGGCTCATCTATCAGAGTTGATCATCACATAATCTTGTTGCTGTGTACAGTGATCTCCTGGTTCCATTCACTTCACTCAGCATCAGTTCATGTAAGTCTCTCCAGGTCTCTCTGAAATCATCCTGCTGATCGTTTCTTATAGAACAACAATATTCCATAACAGTCATATATCAGAACTCATTCAGCCATTCCCCAATTGATGGACATTCATTCAGTTTCCAGTTCCTTGCTACTACAAAAAAGGTGCTACAAACATTTTTGCACATGTGGATCCTTCTCCCTTTTTTATGGTCTCCTTGGGACAGAGAACCAGTGGAGACACTGCTGGATCAAATGCACAGTTTGATAGCCCTTTGGATTTGGTTCTAAACTGCTTTCCAGAATGATTGAATCAGTTCACAACTCTACCAACAATGTATAGTGCCTCAGTTTTCTTACATTCCCTCCAATATTTATTATTATCTTTTTGAATCATCTTAGTCAATCTCAGAGGTGTATAGTGGTACCTCAAAGTTGTCTTAATTTACATTTCTCTGATCAATAGTGATTTAGAGCATTTTTCGTATGACTAGAAATAGTTTTAATTTAAGTTTAATCTACATTATTAATACTTCTTCCATCACTTTCTTAAGTCTTGAAAATTGAGAAAACATTCAATCAAGCATTTGCTAAGTACTAAGAATACAAAGAAAGGAAAAAACAATCCCTTCCCTCAGAGAGTTCACAGTCTAATGGGTAGGACAATATGTAAGAAAAAAAGCTATGTATGAATAAGATGTAGACAGCTGAGATTTTATTTTCCTCACCTCTCCTTCTAAGGCCTGGAGGAACAATGCATACATTAACAATGTTGTTGTCCTTCATTCTTGAAGGGCATCAGAGAAATGATGCTATGATATGCAAGTAAATTGGATTTAGTGAGGGAGGGTTATGCAAGGTCACTTGCCTCACTTTTCCTTCCAGAGCCATCTGGGTCCAATAGCCAAATATAGATAAGGAGGACTGGGGATGGCCCAGGATATATTGGGGAACTTTGCCTTTCTTAAGCTAAGGTCTTTAACAAGTCTCTGTTTGACTGAAAAGACTCAGAATCAAGAAAACCTGAGTTCAAATCCTGCTTCAAGCATTTACTAATTGTATGACACTGGAGAATTCACTTGACCTCTCAACTTCCTCATTTGTAGAATGGGGGTAATGATAGTATGTAGCTCACAAGATTGTTTTGAGGATCAAAAATTCTTTCAAGTCTTTGATAAATCTTGAAGCTTCTTTATAAAATTTAGCTATTACAATAAGAGGTGTTATAGATAGTTGTAGATAGAAAATTGGCCTTGAGATCAGGAAGACTTGGATTGAAATGCTGTCTTTGATACATGCTGACTATATTACCCTAGGCAAGTAACAACTTTCCAGGGACCTAATTCTCTAGGATGATAATCAATGAATTGAATGAATGAATGAAAATAAATAAATGAATGAATGAAATGAATGAAAAAACATATATTAAGTGCTTACTCTACGTCAGGAACTATGCTCATGCAAAGGGGCTATAAAATAAACAAGCAATTCTTATATTCTAATTGGGAGAATCCACACTTTTTAAAAAGTAATGGCCAAGGAAAGTGTTTTGGAATGAGAAATCAGAGAGAATAGTGACTATAGCAATTGAGAAATTGATTGATATGTCCTTGACAGGCATGTAATATTGACTTGTTTGCTTTCCTTAGAACTAGAGTTGGAAGGGGATCAGATGAGAAATGTGGGAATGGATGAGAAGCTTCATAGTAGCCTGAACGTGAGGAAAACAAAGTGTAATAGTCACCAGAGTCCAGTGTCACAAAAGTGGGAAATTTTTCACAGAAGATACCCATCTATATTGGTTAAGGGAGTTCCTCCCCAGGAGTTTTCCCTACAAATGAAAACACAGGTCAAGTTTTAAAATCACTTTGAATATGAACTCCTGGATTGTCTTTGAAATTTTACCAAAAATCTTCCCTGTTGGCCAGCTTTGGCCAAAATTATACCTAATGGCTCAAAATCAAGACAGGATTACTTAGCAAGGAATATTGAGAGCCAGCAGGGATATTTCAACTCTCTGATAGAGAAGTATCCCCTTCAGGATCAAGTTGGCAACTCTGGGCTCCTAATCTTCAGAGTTAAGAAACTTTCTGAGAACCCACAATATTCAAGGACTTTGACCAGTTGGAGCATGACTGAAGTACAGTGCCAAGGAAAGGAAAGATCACGTCATCAACGGAATTGATTGAAGAAAGTAGAAATCAGCTTAAAGTGGAGAAAAATTTTAGGGCATATGAAGTATCTGAAGAGCTGTCACAGGGAAAAAAGATTTGACATTTTTCTGCTTGGTCCCCAGAGAGCAAATATAATGAGAAGTATTGGATGGAAGTTTGAGAGGTGCCAATTTTTTACTTCATACAAAAAATAATTTTTTTAAAACTTTCGAACAGAACTATTTAAAAGTAGAACACTCTGCATGGGGAGATAGCTTCTTTCCATTGCTGATAGGATTCAAAAGGATGTTAGGAACCCCTTGCCAAGGATGTCTTCAAGAGGACTCCTTCTCATCCATCTAGTTCTAAAGAAAACAAACAAGTCAATATTACGTGCCTGTCAAGGACATATCAATCAATTTCTCAATTGCTCCAGTCACTATCCTCTCTGATTTCTCATTCCAAAACACCTTCTTGGCCACTGACTCCCAAAACCTTAATCTTAACACTAATTACTTGAACTAAAAAGAATAGGGAGGAAGAGAAAGAGAAAGATAAGAGGCACAGAGAGAGAAAGACAAGGAGAGAGACAAAAAGAAATGACAGATGAGAAAAAGAGAGAGAGAAGAGAGGGAAAGAGAGAGAGAAAGAGAAGAGTGGGCATTCAAGTATTTATTATGTATCAGACACTGTGCTGAGTACTAGTGACACAAATTCCAGCAAGCAAAATAGATTCTACCATCATGGAGTTTTTAAATGAATGATATTAGAGCTGGGAAAAGTCTTAGAACATTAACTGTCAAAGCTGGGAGTAATCCGAGAACATATTCTGTCAAAGCTGAGATGGTGTGGGTAGTAGTGCTTAGAACACAGAATATCAGAGCTGTGAGGAATTTTAAAATATAGAATGTAATGATTTGAATGGACCCTAGAACAAGGACCATCAAAACTAGGAAATACCTTAGAATTTGGCCCATCAAAAATGGAAAGCAACATAGAATATCAGAGCAAGAAAGAACCTTTGAGACACTAATTTACTTCCCTCATCTAATCATTCACAGAGAAGAAAACTTGCGTCAAATCACAAAGCGAGTGGGTTTCAGAATCAGGACTCAAAGTTAGGTGTTATAGCCTCCAGTCCAAAGCTTTTCTCACTGTACTCCACTCTTTCCTTGCTGATCTCTTGTCTTTGTTCTTAATTGGACCTCTTGGACCAAGTGAGGTCCAGTTAACTTACAAAAACCTTCTAGCTTGACACCCTCCTGGATCCAAGAACAATAAGTCAGCTTTTACTGAGAAAAATGGAGAATCAGAGACTTGAGTGAGTTTAGAATGAACCTTCTAGTCTTGTTTAATCTTGTGTTTCTCCTCATGCCCAGCTTCATTTTTAATTCCCGTTTCACTGATTCAAATATGACTAACTCCATATTATCATAGAATTCAGAACTGGAAGGAAACTTAGCAAGTGACTAAATGAAACCACTTCCTTTTTCAGAGGAAGAACCTGGAACCTGAGAGGTTAAGCAATTCACTCGGGGTCACACAGTAACTTCCAGAGTTGTGATTTGAGCCTAGGTTCTCTAACTGTAAAATCCAGTAAATCCAGCGAGCACTGGAAACCTGACAGTTTCTAGAGCTTACGCGAAGACACTACTCAGAGGCACAGCCCTCACCAAACCTCTCAAGAATCCTCTTGGCTAATGATTTTATTGCGGGATCTTTGAGCCTAGAAGTCTTTGAAGTTGGAAGCAGCCTGGTCCAGTGGTTAGAAAAACATATTAATCTCAGAGGAATTTACCTCCTGGTTCTACCATTTACAAGCTATGTGGCCTTGTGGAAGTCACATCATTATCATCATCATCATCATCATCATCATCATCACAACAACAATTAACATACATGTATTGCTCCTTGCATGTCAAGCACTATACCAAACACTTGACAATTATTCCATCTGACCCTCATAATGAGAAAGGTGTTGTTATTAGCCCCATTTTGCATATTAGGAAATTGGGATTAAGTGACTGATCAGGGTTACATAGATAAGTGTCTGAGGCTGAATTTGAACTCTAGTCTTCCTGATTCCACCAACGCTGAGCCATCTAGAAGCCTTCACTACCTATTTTTGACCCTGGTTCTTTTTCTTTAATGGACAAGATATAATATAATATAATAATACATTAGTAACCTTTTGTTCTTTAATCCTTTTCTGTTGTGTACAAACCTCTGTGACTCCATTCAGTTTGCCTTTTCCTTATCCAGATCATTTCTCAGTAAAGGAAACTGAGGCAAATAACTTCCCATTTTTAACCTTATTTCCTTTTCTATATAGAGAGGATAGATATAATATAGACATAATTCTTACAATGACCAACAGGATAATTTCAGAAAGGCCTGGAGAGACTTACACGAACTGATGTTGAGTGAAATGAGCAGGACCAGGAGATCATTATATACTTCAACAATAATACTATATGATGACCAGTTCTGATGGACCAGGCCATCCTCAGCAACCAGATCAACCAAATCATTTCCAATGGAGCAGTAATGAACTGAACCAGCTATGCCCAGAAAAAGAACTCTGGGAGATGACTAAAAACCATTACATTGAATTCCCAATCCCTATATTTATGCACACCTGCATTTTTGATTTCCTTCACAAGCTAATTGTACAATAAAAAAAAAGACATAATTCTTACATTAGCAACATTTTGTTCTTTAATCCTTTTCAGTTGTATCCAACTCTTTGTGACTCCATTCAGTTTGCTTTTTCCCTATTTAGATCATGGATAAGGAAACTGAGGCAAACAGGGTGACTTACCATGGGCCACACAGCCAGTATTTAAAACCATACTTGAATTCAGGAAGAGGAGTCTTTCTGATGTCAGGCCTGGTACTCTATACACTGCAGCTTAATTACTTTATTAACAGAATTTCAATCTAAATTCAATTTTTATTTTAATTTTTAAATTGTAATTTCATTTTTTAATATTTAATTCAATTAATTACAAAATCTGAGTTCTGTCACTGATAACCTGTGTGACCTTAAATAAATTGGTTAACTTCTCTGTGCCTCAGTTTATTCATAAAATGAGAGGGGTTCCCTTTCAGCTCCAGATGTGTGATTATCATATTATGGTCATTTTTAAGGAGTTCTCTTGCTGTGATATTCCATTCTAAGGTCTTTCCTGTATCTAGAACTATGATCCTGGTCTACTTTGAAAACCTCAGCAATTAAAGCCTGCTGATAGTAGAATGGTCTCCTCCTCTCACTCCTCCTTACCAGCAAAGGCTGGATGACCATTGGGCAGATCTGACATAGAAAGAATCCCTTCATGTTTTGGTGTATATGGTTTCTGAGGATATCTTCCAGCACTGAATATCAGAGATTCTGGGATGAAGACATTTTGTGTTCTAAGCCCATCCCACCTCCAGCTCTGCCATCCTATGTTCTATTTTCTAAAGTGTTGGCTAGCTATAACATTTTGTATTTTAAAGCTCTTTTCATCTCTAAAATTCTGTACTCTAAGGCTCTTCCGCCAGTTCTGACTTGCTGTGATCTAAGATCCCTCCCAGCATTCACATTCTCTGTTGTAAGATCTTTCTATCTCTGAGTTCTAAAACCCCTGAAAACTCTGGCATTCCATCTTCTAAGATTCCTCCTAGATCTAATAGTCTATGTTCTAAGGGTTCTCCTCACTCTGACATTTTATATTCTAAGGACCTTCTTACCTCTAATATTCTATCTTCTTTTTTTTTTAAATTTAATAGCCTTTTATTTACAGGATATATACATGGGTAACTTTACAGCATTAACAATTGCCAAACCTCTTGTTCCAATTTTTCACCTCTTACCCCCCCACCCCCTCCCCTAGATGGTAGGATGACCAGTAAATGTTAAATATATTAAAATATAAATTAGATACACAATAAGTATACATGACCAAAACGTTATTTTGCTGTACAAAAAGAATCAGATTCTGAAATATTGTACAATTAGCTTGTGAAGGAAATCAAAAATGCAGGTGTGCATAAATATAGGGATTGGGAATTCAATGTAATGGTTTTTAGTCATCTCCCAGAGTTCTTTTTCTGGGTGATTTGGCAGCCCTTTTTGTAGTGGCTAAAAACTGGAAACTGAATGGTTGTCCATCAGTTGGAGAATGGCTGAATAAATTGTGGTATATGAATATTATGGAATATTACTGTTCTGTAAGAAATGACAACAGGATAATTTCAGAAAGGCCTGGAGAGACTTACACGAACTGATGCTGAGTGAAATGAGCAGGACCAGGAGATCATTATATACTTCAACAACAATACTGTATGATGACCAGTTCTGATGGACCAGGCCATCCTCAGCAATGAGATCAACCAAATAATATTCTATCTTCTAAAGTCCCTCCCAGTTCTAGTATCCTATGTTCTAAGGCCTCTATGAGCTCTGGCATTCTATATTTTGAAGTCCCTCTGACTTCTGACATTCTGTGTTCTAAGGTCCCTCCCAAATCTGACATTATGAGTTCTAAGATTTCTTCAAGATCTGCTATTCTATATTCTAGAGTGTCCCAGCTCTGACAATCTATATTCTAAGTCCCTTCCCAACTCTGACATTGTGGGTTCTAAGACTCCTCTAAGCTCTGACATTCTGTGTTCTTTTACTATGATTCTATAATTGTTTCTAAAGCACAAAGAGACTCTTAAATAACTGCTCAGAAGTCAAGGAGTAGGGTGGAAGGTGGCTGGCTCTCAAGAAAAATGTTGCATTCTAGCCTGAATACATTTCCTTCATTTTATTCTATCTTTCTTTCAAACTTGTAATTCTTACTTCCTCCTGGGAGACCAATTGAAATATCCCCTTCTTCTGCCTCTTATCTTCCCATGTGTTTTGAACTCAATAACGAAACAGAATGAGGTCCCAGACAGAGGCATATTGGCACCCATCCCTATGATGCTGGCGGACGTTGCAGAGATCCGAGTTGGTCACCACAGTCTCCAGCTCACTTAGGGGGCACGTCTGGAGCTTTCCCTGAGCTCATGGTGTCCAGTCCATGCACGGAGCCTTGAGAAAACTCACACTTCCCAGGAAGCTGGTTTTGAATTTGCCTGAAACCTCGGCTGCTTAACTCCTTTCCATGGCACGTTTTCCTCTCCTCAGAATCATTTTTTTAGCAACTTGAGAAACTGCAATCCAAACATATAGTATTTTTGGCTAGAAATTCAGACACGTCACTTTTAAAACATAAGCAGTCTGCCCTGAGTGTTTATGGTAAAAAGCCTACTCTAGGCCAGACTGAGAAGCTTGTATTACTTATAGGAAAACCCTGGGATCCACTCCTCCTATCTGATGAGTTGGTCTTCGGTAATCTTGGTCCCCACTCTGCAAGTACAGGGACTCAGTCTTCGTGACCCTTTGTTGGAGGAAAAGCTTGACAAATTTTCTTCCTATTGACAGAATGAATAGAGCTCAGGGATTGAGCTGGAAGGATGAGGAAGAGGTGGAATGTTCTTGGGATGCTGCTTCACATGGGTCACCCTGCTGTGGGTAGAGCAAGGTCCTGGCCCTACCTCACTGTGTGACTTCGATCAGTCTAATTCTTTCTATGAGCCTCCATGTCCTCATCTGTAGAATGCAAGGGATGCTTTGTAGAGAAGGAGAAAGTGCTTCAATCCCACCTCTGACCACCCACAAAAAGTGCCTCAAGGACTGGAAAATTCCAACCACCAAGATCAGAGTTCACCAGTGGTGATCCATGAGCAAAAACTGAGGACAGTTGAGGTCCATCTCCATGAGGAGGTGAGGCTTCATTTCACAAGGGCTTGAGTTGGATCATCTTTATTATATAAGAACAGCAATAATAATAAATTAAGAAGCAATATGTCATAGTAGATAAATGACCAGTCTTGGAGTCAGGAAGGTCTTGATTCGAAAAGTGCCTCACATACTGGCTGTGTGACCCTGGGCAAGTGACTTGACCTATCACTGTCCCAAGACTCTGAGTTATAGATCAGTGTCCAGTATCTAGTGTCCAGTATTGATGAAAGAAGTTTCCACACTGGAAATTTCTTACACATAGTCTGCAAGGGTCATCCTTTCCATTTGCAGAGGAAGAAACAACCCTATAAGAGGATGTGACTTGGCCAGCATCACACAGCATTGTGGGATCCTATGATCTAATCCATACCTCCTGACACCAACAATAATAGATTTTAGAGGAAAGGAGATCATCTAATGTATGCTACTTTTTTTGAAGGTCCTTTCTAACTACATTCTTTGGTCTTAAGATTTTATGTTCTTTGTTCTAACATTCTATATTCTATGTACTGACATTTCTGAGTTTCCTCTAAACACCAAAAGTCTTATGTTTTATAACCCCGCCTAGCTCTGACTTTCTCTGTTCTAAGGGCCCTCCCAACTCTGACATTCCCTGTTCTAATGCCTTTCCTAGCTCTGACACTCTGTATTCTAAGGTTTCTCACACTCTGATATTTTGTGTTCTAAAAATTCTCCTAACTCTGACATTCTGTGTTCTAAAAAGTTCCTTCTACCTCTGACATACCCTGTTCTAAGTACCCTTCCAATCTCTGACATTCTACGTTCTAAATCCTCTCCTATCTCTGATATTCTATGTTCTAAGGTCCCTCCCTCCCACCTCTGAAATTCTCTGTACTAAGTAGCCTTCCACTTCTAATATTCTCTGTTCTAACTGCCTTTCCATCTCTGACATTTCTGTGTTCCAAGAACCCTCTCATCTATAACATTCTAAGCTCTAAAGGACCTTCTAACTCTGATATTTTCTATTCTGAGCTCTGACAATACATTCTGTGTCCTAGAGTTCATTCCAGCAATGATATTCTCCTTTCTGAGATCGACCCCTGTTAACATTATATAGGTCCTGAGAATTCCTTTGCCTCTGACATTCTATATTTCATTTTCTTTTCTAGATCTAACAATTTCAGTTCAGATACTCTATTTCTAAGGTCCCTTTCAGCTCTAGCATCCTGTATCCTTATCCTCTTTTTAAGATTGGATATCTCTATCTTGCAAAAGGCTGGAAATTCAGCAGTCACTCATAGGACCAACTCTATTGCTAATGGGTGTGAACTTTATGTGGGCAACCAATCAGTTTTAACCATTTTCCCAACTACAACTCTGGGACTCAAGCACTCTACCCATCAGCCTCAGCCACCCCAGTAAAAGAGATTATAGACATGCCCCACCACATCCTACCAACATTCTGCATTCTAAGGACCATTTCAGCTCAGATATTCTTTTGTATAGGTTTTTAGGGTTCTTCCAGTTGTAACATTCCATGTTCCAAGATGCCTCTCAGCTGATATTTCATGTTGTAGAATCCCCCCACTCACAACCCACCTGGACCATTTTCCACTTTCCTTCAAAGATATGGCATCTCATTTTCTATTATATTAATTGGAGATTTCTTCTAACTTTAAAATGAAACAACTCTATGACCTTTAGGTGAGACCCCCTCACAATGAGATTTGTCTGTGGCTTTTGTAACCAATGTCCCTGGTCTACAGAGCTGGATCCAGACCTGCCTCATCAGAAATTCTGCTCTTACTTGAAGAGTGTCCATACAGTATCTATATCCAGAAACTGGCTAGACTGGCAGGTTGAAAATTTCATGGAGGCCAGGCCCTGGCAGGTACCCAATGTGCTGCTGGCCTGTTCCTTCCATAATTGATGTGGCAGATGTATGGCAAACAGACATGGAGAATAAAATAACCTGTGCCACATTAAGGAAGATTCCTTTTTTCCAAGTAATTACCCAAGCTAGCAATATCTTTTCATGTACAGAAATCATTGAAAATGTATAAAGTTTAGTAATCATGAAAAATAACTATTCTTCTTCCTATTAGTATATAGAGAGCATTGGATTCCACCATTCCGTTGGTTCCTCGTTTTGTGATTTTTTTGTAAAATGCTCAAAAGCACAAAGCTGGAATTCTTTTATCACAATGAAATCTGTTTAATGGAATTTTCCCCTCATATAATGTGGCTTGTATAAAGTGCCATTCTCTCTAATCTGATGAGGAAATAGGAAATATTGCATATAGGGAGAGAATGTGAGTGCCAGGACAATGGGAGATATGTTTCATTCACTCCTCCCATATCAGGACTGCTATGAAGTATGGGAAGTGATGTAATAAGAGTAGGAGAAAGTGATAGCTTCTAGCATCCTATATTTGAAGTCCTTTGAACCTGGGTCTTAAATATCAGCTTGACCTCTTACTAGTTGTGTGACCTTGGAAAAAGTTGCTTACTCTCTCTGGGTCTCAGTTTCTTCCTTTGTAAAAAAAAAA
The DNA here is from genome assembly GCF_902635505.1 of Sarcophilus harrisii. Classification (NCBI taxonomy): domain Eukaryota; kingdom Metazoa; phylum Chordata; class Mammalia; order Dasyuromorphia; family Dasyuridae; genus Sarcophilus; species Sarcophilus harrisii. The sequence continues at coordinate 543,675,047 of NC_045428.1, forward strand.
AAAAAAAAAAAAAAAGAGGAGATTGGAGCAGATGGTCCCTATGATTTCTTCCAATCATAGATTTAAGAACCAATGACCCATCCTCTGTTTTCCCCTTGAACTCACCAATGTCTATATCTGCCATTTTACTCTTTTCCCCTAAAAGAATAAGCATGAGCTAGACTTGGATTTCATCATTCCTTTTTACCAAGCCCTGACTTTTCTGTTATATATAGTGGTAAGTGTATACCTGGTAAGAAGTGGAGTTGAGTTTCCAGAATTGGAAGGGTTTTTAAATGTCGTCTGGTTCTACTCCCTACTTTTCCTGGTGCCAGAATTCTCTCTATAACAACTCTGATGGTTGGGCAATCATTCAGCTTCTGCTAAAATGCTTCAAGTGAAAGAGAACTCACTACTTTCTTATAAGTCTGTTTTCAGACAACTGCAATTGTTAGGAAGCTGTAAAAAAAATTCATAAAAGAAATCTCTTATGAATATTGAGTTTTAGCATAATATATCATTCCATATTATGTGTCATTTAACCTAATAATGAGAGAGGCTATGTGTCATAATGGAGAAAAGGGTTGGCATATTGAAATCAGGAAGAGCTGAATTCACTTGTTGCTTTAGCTATATACTGGCTATTTGACCTTGGGCTGTCTGCTATATCCTAGAACTCTCAGATAGCTTCTAAGACTAAAAATTAGCTGAGTCACCAGCTTGCCCCAATACTAGAAACTGGCCAGGAGTTATGAGCCTGCACCAACGTATCAATCAACAAGTTTTTACTAAGTCTCTATTACATTCCAGGCACTGTGCAAAACATTGAAGATACAAAGACAAAAGCAAACCAATCCCTGCCCTCAAAAATACTAAGGAGATGAGTTGCACATAATAGGTATAACTAAGCTATAGTTTTGAACAGCATATATAATAAGAATAAGGATAATATCTGGCATATATAAATCAGGAAGCTAGATGGCACAGTGGATAGAGTACTGGCCTGAAATCAGGAGACTCATATTCTTGTGTTCAAATCTTGCCTCAGACACTTACTAGTGGTGTGACCCTAGACATGTTGCTTAATCCTGTTTGCCTTGGTTCCTTATTTATAAAATGAGATAGAGAAGGAAGTAGCATAGTATTTCAATATCTTTGCCAAGAAAACCCCAAATTGTGCCACAAAAAATTGGACATGATTGAACTGATTGAACAATTTATAAATCACTTTAAAATTTATAAAATATTACAACATATATACATGCATAGATATAGGTATATATATATATCTATATAGATAGATAGATATACACACACATAAAAAATCCTATTTGTACTTCACAACAATCCTATGATATAGGAGCTATTGTGATCTCCATTTTACAAATGAGGAAATTGAGGATGACAAAAATTAAATGACTTACTGGAGGCGGGAGGGGGGGAGAGAGGAAGGGGGGAAAAGAGTCACACAAGTAGGAAGTATCTAAGGCAGGATTTGAATGCAGGTCTTCCTGACTTCAAGCCCAGAGCTCTATCTACTCTGTCCTTATATTTTAAGGTGATTAGGGAATAGGGGCAGGGCAGGCACCTACAGCTAGGCAACTTAGAAAAAGCCTCTTGCAGAAAGTGAAATATGAATAGAAGCTTAGAGGACATCAGGGATTCTAAGAAATTAAATATCATTCCAAAAATGGGGGAAAACATGTGCAAACTGGGACTTTTCACACTAGAAGTTCCCCAAACTATGAAACAATCACAGGTCTAGAACCTTTCCCCCAACCCCATTCTTGCCCAAATTTTTTAATATATATTTTATTAAACTAAATCTTTCAAATGTGCTTCATCAAGTCTCCTTTTGTATCTATTTGTGCATACATCATGGCACTCTAATAAATATATGAGCTCCATCAACTATCTCTTAGGCAGCCAGGAGGTGTAGTGGTTATAGTACCAAACTTGGAATCAGAAAGACCTGAGTTAAAACTTTACCTTATCATGAACACTTACTAGCTGAGTGGCTCTGGGCAAGTCACTTGATCAATGTCTATTTCCATTTTCTTAACTATTAAAAAATAATACTTACTTCCCAGGATTTTGTGAGGATAAAAAGAGGTTATATTTGAAAAATACTAAGCAGTGCCTGGTTCATAGTAGGTGCTTAATAAATGCTTATTTCTTTCCTCTTTTCTTATCTTAACATAAGGATGACTATAACTATCTGTTTAATATTTAATAAATGTTTCTTGAATTGGATTTGTATATTGCAGCTAATTAAAATCTTGTACCTTCTCCTGCCAAAAAAACATCCCTACATATATTACAGAAAGGGACAAATATATTTGTTCAGAGACAATAATGGATCTTCTGCTGAGCACCAACCTATCTAGGCCTCTAGGTAATAGGATTCCAGAAGGCTATAGAGTCCCTCCCTCCTTTTTCTTCTACCCTAAGGATAGTGGCTTCAAAAAGAAATGCTATCAGCTGGTGGGCTGGGATCTGATCATTAGATGGTCCATACATTACAAGGTCACAATTGAACTAATAAAATAGCCTTCATTCTTCAAACAAGCTTCAGAATTGGTAACTTCATGCCTGTAATTTCTGCTTCTGGGGAGACTGAGATAACCAAAATGAGGCCTAGAAAGGTTTGAAAGAAAGTATTACAGGATGCTGAACTTTTCGTGAAGCATATCTCAGTTCAGATCCTACCTCTGAAGTTTCCTGGGTGTGTGTAAGTACGTGTGTGTGTGTGTGTGTGTGAGAGAGAGAGAGAGAGAGAGAGAGAGAGAGAGAGAGACAGAGAGAGAGAGACAGAGAGAAAGAGAGAGAGACAGAGAGAGAGACAGAGAGAGAAGTAGAGAGAGACAGATTCAGAGACAGACAGAGAAGGAAAGAAAGACAGATTCGGAGAGACAGAAAGAGAAGTAGAGAGAGAGACAGACAGACAGACAGAGGTCCTTAACAAGTCACTTACCTTGATTTACTTCAGCTATAGAAAGAAGAAACAATACCTGCAAAACAAAATTAATAATATGTCTACCTTCAGAGTTGTTATGAGGTTCAAATGACAAAACATATTCAAAGTGTTTTGCAAATCTGAAACTGCCATATAAACCTCAACTATTAATATTATCAGCAGTGTACCATTTACAAGGGGCAGAACTGGGACTCCATACATACATTTATTCATTTCTTTGAGATCCCAGAAAGTCCCTAGTCAATGCTCTCTGTCTCTCTCTGTGTCTGTCTCTTTCTGTTTCTGTCTCTCTCTTTCTGTCTGTTTCTCTGTCTCTGTATTTTTGTCTCTGTCTCTGTCTCACTTTGTGTCTCTTCTGTGTCTGTCTCTCTCTGTATTTTTGCCTTTATTTCTGTCTCCATTTCTCTGTCCATTTCTGTGTCTCTCTGTATATGTGTGTGTATCTCTATCTGTCTGTCTCTCTTTTTCTGGATCCCTCCAAGCCCACCCAAAGGTCAGAGAGAACCTCCAGAAAGGGGGAAATGGAGATGGGAGATGAGCTTTGGAGGATAATTTGTAACTTGAATTGGCTCCTATCCATCCATAATTAAAAGCACAGGGGGCCCAAAAGACTAATAACCAGCTTTGCATTCGTATTTGACAGGCCTGCTAATTCCCCTGCCGGATGGGTGGGCTGGGGTGGGATCTTTATGAGCTGATTAACACCTTCACGCCGCTGGGAGCATAGCTCGCCGGCTCGGGTTTGACAGATCACTCCCCATCCATCGCTACCTCCTGACTGGGGCCCTAGACACTGACTTCACGCCTCGCAGCCCCATCCCATCCTGGCTGAGGCACCAACTGATTCACTCCTGACGGGAAAAAGATGACAAAAATATATACATACCACACATTTCGATTCCTGATTTAGGCTCAGAAGCCTATGAGCCAGACTGTTATGAATATCGTTATAATTAGCTGATTTTTTTTTTTGCAGGGTGCACTTTGGGGCTCAAGTCCAAGCTGCACATTCACAATCTGCGCCATTTGCATAGGTTTCGGCAGTCTCTTCCCGGGGACAAAAAAGGCTCCATGGGTACCATTCCCAAGGCAGCCAGTATCAGCATCCTCCCATTCTTCCCCATGGCACTTCATCAGGGTGGAAGGAGGATAGGCTCACAGTGGAAGTAACAGTACAATGCCAGCCCCTGCCATCCTTAGATAACTTCACTGCACTAACAACCCCAAGAAGATTTCTGTATATATCAGAGTCAAAATCAGATCCTGTAGCACCTGGCCCTGGTGCAGCATGGAATTCAAAATGTTCAAAAACCAGTCTCTGACTTTTGCTTAGAACTATGGACAAGTCACTTCCCTTATACGGACTTCAGTTTCCTCATCTTTAACATGATGAAACTAAACAATACCGTAGTGGCATTTCGTATCATTATGTCATGTCACAACTACCATCCAATTTGCAAAAACCAAATTCTTTTTTTCTGAGGCAATTGAGGTTAAGTGACTTTCCAAAGGTCATACAGCCAGGAAGTATTAAGTGTCTGAGGTCAGATTTGAATTCAGGTCCTCCTGACTTCAGGGCTGGAGCCCTATCCACCACGCCACCTAGCTGCCTTTTAATTTTTTTTTTTAATATGCATTAGAACCTGAAAAATATTTTTCTGGTCTGTCAGCCAATTAGTCAGTAAATATTGAAGTCAGTAGATGGTACAGTGGTTACCAGATTCATCTTACATATTCACCTTCCTGAGTTAAAATTCCATCTCAGAAACATACTAGCTGTGGGACCCCAGGCAATCATTTAAACCTGTTTGCCTCAGTTTCCTCAGCTGTAAAATGATCTAGAGAAAAACGAATACCACTCCAGAATCTCTATCAAGAATATCTAAAATGAATCAGACTCAAACATAACTGAAACAATGAAAAACTTGAAGGGGTTGCTTGAAGGGGTAACATACATCTTCCTCCTTAAGGGGTAACAACTATTTCCTGGGATGGCCTATTCTGCTCTACTTGTTACAATTTTTGCCAGATACTAAGCCCAAATTTACCTCTTTGCAGGTTCCTGGCAGATACAGGAGTGAGTGAAAGTCAAAAAGAAGCAAATTTAAGTTTGATAAAAGGAAATTTTATCTAAGAATTAGCAGAATTCAAAAGCAGAATGGCCAGCTTCTGGAAGGAGCATGTTGATCCCCCTCTTTAGTGATTTCTAAGCAGAAATGGTTATTTGTCAACTGTGTTAGAGAGTATTCCTTTTGTGAATAGATAGGATGGGAGGGCTGGTGACAGGTCTCTTCCAACTCTGAAATTTTAAAGTATATGTTTTATAGTCCTTTCTAGTTCTTATCTATATTCATACTGTTGTCATTCTATATTTTATATTCTACAATTCCTTTCTGCCTCAGTATTCTGTGTTCTAAAACCTCAGGTCCCTCAGGTCCCTCCTGGCTCTGACTTTCTACATTTTATCTTTTCCAGCTCTGACATTTTATATCCCATGTTCTAACAACATCTGATTCAAAAGTTCCCTTCAACTGTAAACTATATTCTGAGGTCCCACATTGTTCTAATATTCTTTCCTGCTGTAAAATTCCAAGTTCTGTGATCCCTTCCAGTTTTGATTAATATTATATATATAATGTATATATATATATACATATATATATATATAGTGAGGAATTTTTTAGTTCTGAAATTTTATGCCCTACATTATAAGATCCCTCTAAATTCTAATATCCTATAGTCTAAGGTCCCTTTTGAGTTCCAAAAAAATTGTCCCTTCTGACACTGAAATTCTAGAGCTCTGATATTCTCTATTCTAATGTTAATTCTAGATTTACAGTCTCTGTTCTCTGTCCCAATTCTTTTCTCTGGATGTCCAGACACAAACTTTTTTCTCTTAAAGGTCCATCTAGGGGAAAACTTCACCTAGCAAACTTGCCTCCTAAAGAGATCTTTTTGGGACAGTGTCCACAATTTTGGCTTTGAAAATTACTTGTTGAGATCAGCAGAATGATTTCAGAAAGGTCTGGTTAGACTTCTATGAACTGATGCTAAGTGAAGTGGATAGAACCAAGAGAACGATGTACACAGCAACAAGATTATATGATGATCGATTCTGATGGATGTGGGTCTTTTCAACAGTGAAGTGATTCAGGCCACTTCCAATGGTCTTGTGATGGAGAGAGCCATCTGCCCACAGAGAACTGAATGTGGATCACAACATAACATTTTTACTTTTTTGTTGTTGTTTGCTTGCATTTTGTTTTCTTTCTCATTTTTCCCTTTTTGATCTGATTTTTCTTGTGCAGCATGATAATTGTGTAAATATGTATAGAAGAACTGCACATGTTTAACATGTATTGGATTACTTGCTTTCTAGGGAAGGGGAGGAGGGAAGGAAGAGAGGAAAAAATCAAAACATTAAGTTTTCCAAGGGTGAATGTTGAAAACTATGCACATGTTTTGAAAATAAAAAGATTTTTAAAAGAAAAATACTTGTTGATTGATTAATTGGCTGAATTAATCCTCCCACTACTTTCATTTTTTAAAATGTCACTCCTCTTATGGTAAAGGCATGAAGGTTCTGAAGCACTGTTAATAGGACTTCAAGTACTTGGTTCCCCAAACATTCCCATCAAGATTTCTTCCTCCAAAGATATAAGAAACTTACGGTTTCCTAGCCTCTGTCCTACAGAAACAGCTTGACCTAAGTCATGAATGTGTCCAGTAGCTATACACAAAAAAGTCTTGAAAAGGAAGGAAACTGTCAAACAGTTAAGATGGAGGAACAAACAGTTCTTTCTTACTTTGTCCCAAGTCCCTGAGCAACTTTATCCTCCCATCACTAACCATGATACAGTTCACCTGAAATTTTTATCAATAATAAAACAACAATAGCAATTATAATAATAAGCATTGTAAAACCTACATTAGATCTTTGGACAGGTAACTGCTGCAGGACAAAGTGCTGGTCCTGTAGTCAGTAAGATTCATCTTCCTGCGTCCAAATCTGGCTTCTGATGCTTACTAGCTATGTGATCTTGGGCCCGTCACTTAACCCTATTTGCCTCAGTTTCTTCACTTGCAAAGCTGGAAAAGGAAATGGCAAACCCCAAATAATTTCACAAAGAATTGAACATGACTGAAAAATCACTAAGCAACTAGATCTTACCCTCTGTGACATCTATTATCCTACATCTTGACTTTCTTTTGCAGCTAAATTTGAAAAAAAAATTATCAACAATTTGTGTCTCCATTCACTTTCCTTTTAAACCCTCTGCAATCTGGCTGCTGACCTTCTCACTCAGCTGAAACCACTTTCTGCAGGGATATTAGAAATTCCTCAGTTGTCAGATCTAATAGTCATTTCTAGGTTCTCATCTTTCTTAACCCTTCTGCTGTCATTGACACTTTTCCTGGATGTTTGTTCCAATCTGCATCTTTGTAACTGCTCTCTCTCGGTTCTTCTCCTACCATCTAACTGCTTCTTCTCAATCAGGGTAAGGAGTTTAATCTAATGCAGAGTATTTGAACTAAAGTGGACATTAAAATAAAATCATTCAGGTCCCTAATTTCACAGGTTAAGCAAGTAAGATCTGGTTAGGGAGGATTCCGCCATGATGCTTGGTAAACAGCCCTTGATTTGTAATTAGAGGATCCAATTCAAATCCTTATTCTACTGCTTAGATCTTTGTGAGTCTGGACAGATAACTTGGGCCTCAGTTTCTTCATCTGGGAAAAATAAGGGGGTTAGATTAAATAACTTCTGAGGTCCCTTCCAGATCTAAATGGATGATTCTATGAGAGTAATTCAACCAAAGAAGGAATAGTTTGCCCTCTCAAAAATAGGGGAGTGAAATCAAAGGTGTGAAAGTAGAGGGGACCCCCTTCCTCGGCAGCTCTCCATTTTTTATCTTTTTAACTTTGGCCCTGGTAAATATAAGATTAAAAACATGTCAAGACTGGGCATAACATGACATGCTCATCTAACTTGTTCTTCATAACTCCCTTCTTTTCCTTCCAGTCTCAAGTACATCTTGCACTTCAGCTCCTACTAACCTGTATAACCTTCCAAGGTGGTACTCAGCCCACTACCCCTCATTCCTAGCCCTGATTCTGTTTCTCCTCTTTGATATCCTACAATAACTCCTCAGCTACCAATTGCAGCCTTGGACCCCCAGTTCCAGCAGTCATGATGGGCTAATTTGAAAAGGCCTTCATATAAATGACCCATTTTCCTTCATATCTGCCAGCCTCAGCATCTCCCTTCAATTTCCATACATTGGACTCAGACCCTCAGCATTAGCTTGAGAACTGTTTGTATTTTCTTTCCTTCTTGGGGGAAATCCTTTCCTTTAATGAATAGAACATGAGGCCTTTCTGCTCCCAAGCAATGCTTCTGGGGGGGCCTGCCCTCTGGGGTCTTGGTAATGTGGATACCCACAGTTCATACAGGCTTCTTTCTCCAGTGAATGGATTGTAACATCAGTTCAATGCCTCTGGATTTATACCCAGATCGACCTCAGAGTGTCATTGTCTAATCCCAGGGACATAAGCCATTCCACTTTATGTACCTTTCACCCTCATTAAATCAAGGGCCATCACACATGGCTGCCTGACAGACTCAACAGCCCTGACTTCCCAGGAATGGGGAGAGGACCCAAGGGGTTGATTAGCATATTGTTGTAGGAGGACAGCTTCATGATAATCTTTTTTTTCCTATTGACACTAAATAGTATTACCTTCCATTTCCCCCTCTACCCCCATATTCCCTACACAGCCCAGAGGAATATAGAAATGAAAGAATATTGCTTTAAGCTCTGTTCCTGTCACTCTGTGCCATAAGACAAATCTCTTCTCTCCTATGAATCTCAGTTTCCTGTTCTGTAAGATGAATGGATTGGACTAGATAGTTTATCTTGAAGGTACTTCCCTTCTAGTTCTGACATTCTATGTCCTAAGGTCCTTCGAAGCTCTGATATTCCAAACTCTGAGGTCTCTCTAAGCTCTGACATTCCTGTATGTGCTAGCATGCATCTCCAAAGAGCTGACATTTTGTGTTCTAAGGTCTCTTCTTATTCTGATATTTGGTGTTGAATGGTTCTAACACTATTATTTTAAGCCTCAAAGTCTCATCCAGCCTCTCTGTTTTGCTTATTCTAAAATTCTGTGTTTTGTAGCCCTTTCCAATATTGGCATTTTATGTTCTATCATCTAACATTCTAAGTTCTAAGATCTAAGGTCCCTTCCAGCTCTAACATTCGAGATTCCAAAATCGTTTGTTCTCATATCTCTTACTATTCTATAATTCTATCTTCCTGACTATCTGCTTCCCTCTTTCCCACTCCCACCTCCATAAAAAATAACCCAACATTTAAAAAGAACATATATTCTATTCTAGATAATGTCTCATAAAAGTACTATTTGAATATCTTCTGTCAGTATCTAAGTAGGTGGCTCCCAATCTTTGCTAAATTTCAAGATCTCACCAGGATGAAAAATCTTGGAACAAATTACCAATCACTCACCTAATTTACATCCAATTAGTGTGAGTGAAATGAATCATGTGGTCATTCCCCCCGGGAAACATTGAGATAACAAATTCTCCTCCATCTTTTCCCATGAAAATGACAGGGCCCTCAGGGAGGACCATGAATTACCCTCTAGGTCAGAGGACCCTCTGCCACCAATCACCTATAAAAATCATTGATCAACCCCAGCTCCACCTTTCATGAGCCAGATCTGAGTCAGTATACAAGTAAGTATGGTAAGGGGTTCAAGTAACTTACCCAGGACCAAGTGGGTCCAAATCCCAGGTTGGATGCACAGATGAACCAATCAGGTTCACACTGCTCCATAATGACAGCTTTGACAGAGAATTACAACTTTGCAAAGGGCTTTACAGCTTTATCCAAGGTTGATCATCACCTTGGACAGCTCTTTCCTGAAATAACATGTTACAGAGCAAGAACAGCAGGGTATAAGAGAAAGGGACTTGTAAGCTATCTTTGCTATCTTTTTCTTTTCAATAGATCTATGCCCTCGCTACAACCCTTTCATTTTCCTGATAGGTAGCTCAGGCCTCCTGCCTTGCCCTTTTTTTTCTAGAATTCCTGCCATATCTGAATTCCTTCAAGTTTCAGATGAAGTCCTACCTTCTACAAGAAGCCTTTCCCATTCCCCCTTAATCTTATTGACTTCCCTTTGAGATCATCTGTGATTCTCTCTCTCTCTCTCTTCTCTCTCTCTCTCTCCCTCTCTCTTCTCTCTCTCTCTTCTCTCTCTCCCCCTTTCTCTCATTCTTTCTCAATTTCTCTCCATAAATACATATATTCATGTGTACACATAAATACATATAGACATATGTATGTTTATACACAAAAGATGGTAATGAAAAATTAAAATCAAAAAATAAATTGGAATGATCTCAATTTCTGAATTTCTCAGACCTTTGAACTCTTGCTTGCATGGAATGAAGTTAAGCCTCAGAATACCATTGAGCTCTTAATGTAAGAATTCACTATGATTTAGGAGCAACCTTGGGCAATATTACTGTGGAATCCCTACTTCTGCCATTGGTTGAACTCCATCACATAGATGTTACACTGTTGAAGGAGGAAGCCATTTGGCATACATGGATCTGAATTCAAATTCTGCTTCTGACAATTGTGACCATTGATAAATTTTCTTTTTCCTGAATCTTGATTTTTTAAATATAAAATATGAGGATTGTACAAGGTAGCCTCTGGAGTCCAATATGATCCTATGACTGAAAATCCCTGCTGATATCCAGGCTTTTTTCCTTCTCAGTTCCCAATTTAGAGGTTTCATTCCCAGTCCCAGTATAAGGACTATTCCATTCATCCTTTCTCTCGTGCCCTGCAACGTGGAGCTCTTGTGATCCCATGAATGTCTGCAGTTAAGCCATATGACCTTCCCTCCAACACAAAAAATAGAAGAGCCTTTGACATTGTATCCTCGCAATATGAACAGTTCAGTGATGTGATGGAAAAAAGACTAAAAGATGTATTCCCAATATACTTTGAAGTTTAATTTGTATTATTAACATTTTCTCCATTACTTTCTCAATTCTAGACAATCAATGAAATAAAAAATCAAGTTTTATTTGTTGCATTTTTCTCACTTATGAAATGCAAATATTCACATTGAATATTTAACAATCAGTTTTCCTAAACTGGCTTAAGCATACTTCTCTGCCTTGTGTGATTCTTTGGAAGCCTCTTTAATACTAGAAATAGGTGCCAATAGTCAAAAGTGGCTCTTTGTGTAATCTGGAATCCTCTCTAAACTCCCATTTCCTCATAAATATCATAAAGAATTTGAGCTACATAATTCTAAAATCCTTTCTGGGTATATGAAAGTGTCACGAATTTGAAGTCATGGGACTTGGGTTCAAATCTGCTTCTTAATTGTTATTTTAGACTTTGGGCTCAATCTCATAGACTTTCTGAGCTTCAGTTTCCTCATCTGTAAAATGAACAGGTTACACCAGATCATTTAATAGCTAACATTCATATTGCACTTACTATGCACTAGGCACTATGGTAAGTATTTTGTAATTTGATTCAGTATCATAATTATCCCCATTTTATAGATGAAGAAACTGAGGCACAGAAATTAAATGATTTGCCCAGAGTTATACAGCTAGTGTTCTTGAATTTGAATTGTTTTTAGTCTTTCTGACTCCAGGACTGGTGCTCTATTGGTGCACTATTTATCTACTCAATTTCTGACATGTCTAAGGTCCCTTCAATAACAAATAAAATAATGAATGAAACAGTGATTTCATGAGTAATTGAATAAATGAAATAAAATGAACCAAACCAAATTCAATGTTAACTTACTTTAGTAAACTTGAGTAAATCATTTCTCTCTGGGTTTCAGTTGCCTCATTTATAAAATAGGAATGATCTCTACACTAACTGTCTCACAGGATGTGAGAAGCAAATGAAAAAGATTATGTGAAAGTATTTTGTAAGATATTTCCTTTAGAATTGCATGAATCTTTTTATATTATCTCCCCTATAGTCTATAAACCCCATGGAAAAAAGAACTGTTTCATTCATCTTTTTAACTCAAAGAATCAGAACAATTTGTTATTGTTCAATCACTTTTCACTCATGTCTGACTCTTTATGACCCTATTTGGGGTTTTCTTGATAAACATACTGAAATGGTTTGCCATTCCCTTCTCCATTCGACAGATGAGGAAACTGAGGCAAACAGGGTTAAATGATTTGCTCAGGATCACACAATTAGTAAGTATATGAGACCAGATCTGAATTCAGGAAGATGGGTCTTCCCAATTCCAAACTAGGCACTCCATGCACTATTAGCTGCTTGTTAATTAGAACACAGTAAGAACTTAATAAATACTTTTTGATTGCTTGACATAGCAGATGAATAACAACAATAACAAAAAATAACATCACTTTTATATCACTTTAAGATTTGCAAAGCACTTTACAAAGTTCAGTGTATCTTCACAACCACCCCATGAATTAGGTATAATTATTATGCCTATTTTGCAGATTAGGAAACTAAAGCAGGCAGAGGTCAAATAACTTATCCACAATCATTCAAGTTAGTACATTAGGTCATATTTGAACTCAAATCTTTCCTTGACTCCAAGTCCAGTCTTCTATCCACTGCATCACTAATCAATATTATCTAATTGGCTGATTGATTTGTGCTCTCATCAGTAAGTATATTTTATCCATTGATATAAATCATTACCTACATTAGAAGAGCAAATTATTGTTATTGTTATTAGGACACAAAAGGAGCTAATTAGGAGGGTGTGGGTCCCATCTCTGTCACTTGGATGATGTACTAATAATGCTATTAGTGGGTGTTTAGATGCTGCTTTGAGGTTGTAGAAGATCATCCCTCTTGATGACGAATGATGAAGCAGGGACCACCTTGGCTCTAGAGGCAGAAGTCTCAGGTTGAATCATCCTTTCATTACTGACTCCTTGCAAGATCTTGGACAAGTCCTTTTCCCCTCTCAGAGCCTCAACTGCTTCATCTATAAAATGAAAATGTTGCCCTCCATCCAGTGGTATGAAAGTCAAACAGAAATATATCTCTTTATGAGCTACATATTTAACTTAGAAAACTATGAATTAACATTATTTATACTGTGGGGGCAGCACCTAGTCTAGAATCAAGAAGAACTGAGTTCAAATCCAGCCTCAGATACTTACTGTGCGATCCTGGACAAGTCACTTAACCTTATTTGCTTCAGTTTCCTCATCTGTAAAATGAGCTGGAGAAGGAAATGACAAACAAATGACTTTTCTTTGCTAAGAAAACCCCAAGGGGGGCCATGAAGAGTCAGACATGACTGAAATGACTGATATAATAACAAATGTTTTGTGATGTTTTTAATTTTTTGTTCAACATTTCCTAATTATATTTTAATCAACTTTGAGTGGCATTTTGAAGTTCTATGGCCACATGTGGCCTCAAGTTTCCCACTTTTGAGTTGACCACCGAGGAACCAACCAGATCCTATGACTCTTTCTTATTTGATTGAGCCTTTATGAGCAAAGGTATAAAGGAGTTAAGAAAGCCTGGGATCTTGGGTGTAGAGCAGGGTGATGGCTCAGAGGGCATCTAGTCCAACATTTCTCATTTTACAAATAAAGAAACTGAGGTCCGGGAAGGGGATGCACTTATCCAAAGGGACTCCCTCCCCTACTCAGTGTCAGAGCCAGAATCTGAATCTAGATCTTCTGCTAGAGTCTGGGATTCTATCACTCCTGATGAGAATGGATCAGCTAGTAACTGGTGACAATGAACCTGTCTCTTCCCCTCTAGAAGGCAGCTTCCTCACCATTCACAAAGGCAGGCTGCAATGTAAGCTAGAAATGGTGTTCTGAAGCAGGCTAACAACTTTTTCACCAAAATTCTTTGAAGAAGGGGTGTGTGTGTGTGTGTGTGTGTGTGTGTGTGTGTGAAGGGGAGGGGGAAACGCAGAGAGAATCGTACTTCTAGTCTGAATGCTGCAGTTATTATATGTTTGGGATGAGAAAGGCCTTCCTGTGTAAACTTGTTTCCATCCTGCTATTTAAAACCTGGCATATGGATGAGAGATCTCAGCTTCTAGTCCTGGCAGTCTTTAACATTCACAACTCCTCAATCAAAGGGGAATTAAAAGAAAAACCTAAGCAGCTCAACCCCAACAGATCTGAAATGGTGCTTCCCTAAGTACAGAACAGAAGCCATCTGTGGACACTTCCCTGAAGTGGGGAGGTACCTTCCAGCTGCCAATTAAAAGGAACCCCGAAAATTCCAAGGTGATCCTTCAGACAGGTCCAAGAGAGGGATACCTTTAATCTCTCAGCCTCATCCTCCCCATCTGTCAAATGGGCAACTTAACTCTGAAGATGTGGGAGCACTCAGCATACATTCATACTGGGAAGGCCAATGAGAAGTTGCATTTCTCTCAAGCTCTATAGCCTGCCTTCTTTACCATTGCCCTAAGGAATGTGCTATGTAAAGATGATTGAGCCCATTTCACCAATGAGAAAATTGAGGTTCAGAAAAAGGAACCGACCTCCCTGAATACAGGTGGATTGTAAATAACAGAATTGGGTCTTCTAACTCTAAATCAAGAACCCTTTTAACTATACTCAAAGAAGATAATATTTGTAAAACGTTTTTAGCATAGTACTTGATACATAGTAGGCACCACATAAATGCTTATTCCCATTCCCATACTTTCCTGTCTCAAAGTAATAATAATGCCAATAATAAAAACTCACATTTCTATTATTATAGAAATTTTACTAAGCACTTACCCTATAATAGTATGAGAGAATTATAGGTTTAGAGGTGGAAGGAACCTTAGAGGTCAACTAATTTAATCCTTTCATTTTACAGAGAAAGAAACTGAGACTCAGAAAGATTAAGTTACATAGTAAGTGGAGAGAAGGATTTGAATCCAGTTTCTCTGACTCCAGCAGCAGCAATCCTTCCCTTCTACCACAAGGCTTTGTTATTTACAAGCCCACAGACTCTGAGAATTCAAGGATTTGCCTGTACTCATATCCATAGGAAATGTTCAGACTCCTAATCTAGTATTCTTTCCATTACACCATAAAAGTTAGAGCTAGAAAGGGCCTTGAAGGAAACAAATATTTATTGAGCACCTACTGTGTGCCAAGTATCGTGCAAAACATTTTATAAATGATATCTCATTTGATCCTCACAACAATTCTGAACGGGGAGTGCTGTTATTTTCCCCATTTTACAGTTGCAGAAACCAAGGCAAACAGAGGTTGTGTCTGAAGCCATATTTGACTCAGATCTTCCTGATTCCAAGCACTGGATATGCCTCCATGAACTGTACCACCTAGGTACCCACTACTTATAGCAGCAGATATTTATAGCCCAATCCATATAAATTACATCATTTAAGCCTTGTGACAAAACTCCCCCGTAGAGGGGCAGAACAAATTTTGTCCCCATTTCCAAGCTGAGAAGACTGATTTCCTGGGAGAGGATGGATCTCGCCCACAGCTTTTAAGTGCCAGACCAGGGTTCATTTGACTGCCCCCATTCAGCTGCTATCAAAAAGAGCCCCTCCTTTGCCAGGAAAATAATCAAGTTGCATCTTGGTTTCATCACCAGCCACTGAGTCAGCAAGAAGAAAGCAGGTAACTCAGTCTGGGAAGTCCTGCCTTAGCTAGGTCAGGTATGAGCCCCATGCCTAACCAGGTAGACCAGGTATGGGGAAACCTGAGACAGCTGAGTGTAATGCAGAGACAGCTGAGCCTGTAATTCAAAGCTAAGTCTACAATCTAGTGATCTTATAGTAATTATTTAATTTTTCTGTCTCAGTTTCCTTTAGGATGAAAAATTTAGACTAAATCATTTCCAAAGTCCTGCACAGCTTAAAATCCTAAGGCTCTATAATAGTTTAGACTCACCTAAGATTCCCACCTCTAATACCAAGTGACAGCCTGGTGGCCTAGATCCAAATCCCACTGCAAAAACTGACAAGTTGGGTAGTCTTAGCCCCTTGAGTCTTTGTGACTCAGTTTCCTCATCTGTAAATTTGAACTTCCAATCCACTGTTTTTAGTATCTTTTTTTTATTTTTATTACAGCTTTTTATTTACAAAACATATGCATGGATAATTTTTCAACATTGACCCTTGTAAAACTTGTTTCGATTTTCCTCTCCTTCCCCCTACTCCCTCCCCTAGATGGCAAGTAATCCAATACATGTTAAATATATTAAAGTATATGTTAAATCCAATATTTGTATATATATTTATGCAGTTATCTTACTGCACAAAAATGATCAGATCTAGAAAGAAGGTTAAAAAAACCTGAGAAGGAAAACAAAAATGCAAGCAAACAATAACAGAAAGAGTAGAAATGCTATGTTGTTAACCCAAACACTTTCAATTGAAAATTTATAAATCTATGGTCTTCAGGATGTGTGTCTAAGCTCTAGGCAATCAAGTACTCCACCGGGTCCTTGCTTTAAAAAGCTCACACTCCAGTTGGGATTGATGGGAGTTCAAAGCAAGACTGGATGTCCACCTGTCAGGCTATTGAAAAGAAGACCCTTCCTTGCTCTTGGGTTCACATTCAATTAGATTTTCCCTAACATACCCTCAAATTTCAAAATTCTGTAACAACAATTCATATTTAGGTGGTTCTTTAAGATTTACAAAACTCTTTCCTCTCAATACCACTGATGTAAGCGGTGGAATATTATCATCCCTATATTACAGATGGGGCAGCTAGAGGGTACCACAGTGCACAAAGTGCCAGATCTGGAGTCAGCAAGACTCATCTTCCTGAGCTCAAATCTGACTTTAGACTCTTACTAGCTAGGTGATCCTGGGCATGTCACTTAACCCTGTTTGCCTCAGTTTACTTGTTTGTAAAAAAAAATGAAAAGGAAATGGCAAACCACTCCAGTATCTCTGCCAAGAAAACCTCAAATGGGGTCACAAAAAGCCAGCCACCACTAAAAAATACTGAACACCATTACAAATAAGAAACCTGAAGCTCTAAGGGATTGAGTGACTTGATCAGTTAGTTAATAGGCTAGTCTAATCAGTAAAGATTGGAACCAGTCTTTTTTTCATAAGTTATTTTCATACTACATACCCAATGTTTATTTAACTGTATTGTGCTGGCTTGCTGCTACATGCGAGTATCCAACCCAGCTCTAAAATCCTATTATTGTCCTGTGAAGAACACCCCAAGTTAGAGTGTGCATGATGCAAAGCTCTCTCTTCTCAATTGGCACTTGGAAAAATTAGGCTCAACTTCCCAGAGAAGGAAGCAGTGCAGCCAGGACCTTGAAGGGTAAGTAGGATTTTGACAGCCAGAACTGAAGGACTGTCTCAGTGGAAGACTGTTTGCTGAATGAATGAAAGAACCCAAATGAAAAAGAACCTGGTGTGAAATCTAACATTTCCCCTGAGCTACAAGGACAAGCCAGGGACTTGGGAAGGTCTCATCTTGCTGTCACTGTAAAGACTTATGGTTCCCTGTCCTCTCTCTGGGAAGAGTTACATTCCAGATCTTTGGTACATTGACCTGCAAGAGGCTACATCAGGCTGGATTCTTCTGAGGAAGCGTTGATTAATGAAGCTCAACAGTGACAAATCTGTTCTCGGCAGCAGAGGGGCTTCGAACATATCTGGTCTCAAAAATACCCAGAATACCAACTGCTCCCCCAAGTCCTGGCCTCACCACTGCTAAATGAAATGTAGGCTTCTACAGACAGCCCTATCATCTATACAGTCTATGTTGGCTCCCACACCACAGACTTGTTCTTCTATCTGCTGCCATTCATCCATTCAGGAAGCATTTTTTTAGTGCCTACTATGTGTCAGATCTGTGCTAGATTCTGAGGAAACAAAAAAGAAAAAAAATTCAAATTATCCCTGCCCACAAGGAGTTTAAATTCTATGGGAAGAAACGTGCATGAGAGAAAAATAAATACAAAATATATACAAGGTAGATGAAAAACAATATGGTATAGAAGAAAGAAAATTGGTTCTAGAGTCAGAAGTTTTCATTGGATTATTCATTTAACCCCTGTGGGTCCCATTTTTTTCAGAGATTAAGCAAGAGGGTCTCTGAGATCCATCACACTCAAGAACTGTGAACCAATGATGGTTGGTTTGGTTCAAGAGTTCTTAAATGGGATTCTATGGACCCCACCTAAGAGATCTCCAGATAGGTCTTAGGAAGTCTGGGAATTTGATGGGAAAAAAATTGCAAATTTATTTTCAGTAACAGTAAAAATATACAATTAAGTGGTACATTGAATAGATCATTAGGCCTGGAGTCAGGAAGTTTAAAGCCAGCCTCAGACAAGGTAGGTAACCTTGGATAATTCACTTAATAATTCACTTAATGTCTTCCTCAGTTTCCTCAACTGTAAAATGGGGATAATAGCAATACTTACCTCCTAGGGTTGTTATGAGGACCAAATGAGATAATATTTATAAAGCACCTAACACAGTAAGTGACACATAGTAGGCATTTAATAAATGCTTTTTCCTTCCACTAATCTCTGACATTTAGTGGTTATTTCAACTATATTTTAAATGATTCTGAGGAATACATCAGCTGTGCCAGAACACCAAATGATTCCAGGACATAAAAACAATTAAAACTCAGATTTTTAGACCCAAAGGACTTTTAATAGAAAGGATAATAGCAACTGTAGCATCAGGGTGGGCTTGCTCTAGGAAGGGACATAAAATCTGAAGGAAGTTAGAGACTCTACTCTCAGTAATTTATAGGTATAAGCCCAAGAACAATCCAGGGTCAGTGTTTAAAAGGAAGCAGAGCAATGAAGTGATGTGACTTAGTGGGAGTCAGAGAACTCACATTTCTATGTTCCTTGTTGCCTGTGTGATCATGGATAAATCATTTGCCTTCTACAAGATGGTTTCTAGGGTGCTTTGCTTCTCTATATCTAATCACCCCAAAAGGCACTCACCATATGACCCTTATCTGAGTTTCAGTTTCTTTATCTGAAAAATAGGGGAAATAATAGTATTTAACTGCTTACTTCAAATCTATAGATTTGAAGCTATAGAGGTTTTGCTAGGATTAGAGTCAGGAGTTTCTGGGTTCAAATCTGTATTTAGAATTTGTGGTCAAATCTGGTCAAGTCTCTTAACTTACCTTGTTTCCTCATCTATAAAATGAATTTAATAATAGCATTCCCCATAAAGTTGTTGTAAAGATCAAATGAGAAGATATTTGTGCTTTGTGACCCTCAAAGCACTCCATAAATGCTAGCTATTAGTATAAAGTGTTTTCTTGATTCTGTTCTTTTCACTCTGTATCAGTTCAATAAATCTTCCTAGATTTCTCTGAAACCATCCATTTTATCATTTCTTATGGCACAATCATATTCCATTATGTTCATACATATAAAGAGAGAGAGAGAGACAGAGACAGAGAGAGACAGACAGACAGAGAGAGACAGAGACAGAGAGAGACAGACAGAGAGACAGAGACAGAGACAGAGAGAGAGAGAGAGAGAAAGAGAGAGAGAGCAGAGACAGGAGAGAGACGGACAGAAAGAGAGACAGAGACAGAGAGAGAGACAGAGAGACAGAGAGACAGAGAGAGAGAGAGCGTGCAAGAGAGAGAGCAAGAGAGAGAGAGAGAAGCTTGGTTCCTTAGTTCATCCATTCTCCAATAGGCAGAAACCCCATAAGTTTCTAATTATATATTACTATAAAGAGAACTTCAAATATTTTTTGTTTATATAATAATTTTACCTCTTAATTTTATCTCTTTGGGGCCTAGTAGGAGTATCATTAAGTCAGTAGGATTTTGCTTTGTTACAAAGGTTTGGTTTTACTTCCCCCCCACCCACCCAATGGGTGGTGGTAAAACAAGATGGGAAGGAGAGAAAATTAATACTTGTTCATTAAAAACAATTTAAAGTTAATTAATAAAAAGCTATAGAAATGAAGGTTGGTATTTTGTTATTATCTAAGAGAAAGAGCTCAGTTCATTCTAGTTCTAATTCCTCTAGGCAGCAGAATAAGCAACTCTCTGGAATCAGTGCCAAGAAACTGAGTTCTTAATGATTCTCTCTAGGAACCCTGAAGACTCATGGAACGGAACTATCCCTGTCATGTAGTCTCCAAAATCCATAAAGATCACTTTAGACTCTAGTCCAGTTATGAGCACTTGTTCATATCTTAGCAACAAAGGCAGCTGAACAGATGAATGGAGAAAAAGTATGGACGTGAAACCCAAGCTCTGAGATTGGGTAAATGGGCTGTTTCAAACTAAGGGCAGGATGGTCTGGTAAAAAGCCTACCCAGACCAGGAGTCAGAAGATCTGAGCTTAAACCCTGACTTTGCTAAGAATTAGCTTCATTATCCCTACCCACTCCTATCCTGGACTTCAGGTGCTGAATTAAAAACCAGTCTCTCTCTCTCTCTCTCTCTCTCTCTCTCTCTCTCTCTCTCTCTCTCTCTCTCTTTCTCTCTCTCTCTCTCTTTCTGTCTCTGTCTCTCTCTGTGTCTCTCTATGTCTCTCTCTGTGTCTCTCGGTCTCTGTCTGTGTGTCTGTCTCTCTCTCACACACACACACGCATACACACACACACACACATGCACGCACGCATGCATGCACACAAGAAAAAATTTCTTCCTTTACAAAATAAATAGATTAATCCTCATTCTGACTACCGCATAGGGCAACCATAAGGAAAGGCCTTTGCAAGATTTTCCAGACTATAGATGTTTCATCTGACCCATACCCTGTGAGACCCAAGTTACAGATCAACCTCCTCCATGAATACTTAAACTACAAAAAGACTGTATTTGAGGGACAGCTAGTTGGTATAGTAGATAGAGCACCAGCCCTGAAGTCAGGAGCCCCGAGTTCAAATCTGGCCTCAGACACTTAACACTTCCTGGCTGTGTGACCCTGGACAAATCACTTAACCCCAGTCGCCTGAGCAAAAAAAATTAAATAAATAAATGACGAAAATAAATTTAAAAATTAAAAGACTGTATTTGAAAGTCCACAAATTTCTTAATACACATTATCTCATTCTGAACCTCACTTTGTTCTATATATTTCTGAGTGTGAAGAAACAAAAAAAAAAAAGTCCCATATCCTTCAGAAGCCTATGTTTCAAGGAGAAGGTTGACATATTATCTCAAAGCATCAAGGAGCTAAGGTTTCCTTTATGGAAACTCCTTCAAAAATCCTACCTTCTACAGATAGTTCTTCCCTCACTTAAATTAGCTACAAATCAGGAAGGAATTAAGATGGCGGAGTATTAGGGAAGCAGTACGGCTGAGCTCCCCTCTTCAAAACTTCTCCAAATAGATTTAGGAAATGTATCAGACCAAATCCTAATGGGGAAATCCAGAAAAAGTCACGGTGGATTTTTTGTCCAACCTAGTCTGGCATTGAAAGACTAACAAGGAGGTTTTCAGATAGAGGGGACTGGTCACACCAGGAGCACATCATTGCAGTTTCAGGAGAAATAGTGCTTAGGGCAGGAGGAAGTCTCAGATTTGACTTCCATCAGACTCACATTGAGGCACTGAGACAACAACTAGAGACTTTTCACCTACAGCACAATTTTATGTCACAGACACAAGGCCAGGTGAGGAGAGAACCTGCAAGGCAACTGCCAGCAGGTAAGGAGGCTCTAGGTATGGGTAATGGAATAGGAAGTACAGAAGCAGCAATGATATGTCTTAAAGTCTAGACCTGGAACAGTCTCATTTCCAGTACCTAATATAGTCTACAGAGGAATAACCAAGGAAAGAATCTCAGATCGAAAAGGACCTTATAATTCTATCATTTTGAACCAACAAAGCTTTCCAGCATACTACATGTAGTAATAGTTTGCTCTTTCTCAAATCTATACACTGGTCTAGTGATTTGATCCAGGTCTGGATCAAACCACAGTGAGAAGATTAAAGGTTTTCAGATCCTTATTCTGTTTCTGAGATACTATAATAAAAGAAAACTCAATACCCTCCAAGAAAGTATCAGTAAGATGAGGCTGGACATTCCCTCCAGAAGTGCTTTGAAGATTAATTAGCCCTAACATCAGATCTGAAGTCAGGAAGCGAACTAGAAGAATGAACAAACAATAACAACAAATAAACACACCACAATGAGCTAATATAAAGACAAGGATGCTCAAGACATAAGTGCAGAAGAGGATGATTTTAAAACATCTACAAAATTAAAAAGAAAAATATAGTTATCCACAAACTCAACTAGAAAACATAAAGAAAGAGTAAAAAATGTTTTTTGTAAATGAAATGTGAGTACTAGAGGGAAAATTTGGAAAGAAATGAGATCTTTGGAAGAAGGAACCGGAAAGGGAATTTGTAGCTTGGCACAAGAAGTACAAAATCTTGCCTAAGCAACAATTTCCCTAAAAATTAGCATGAATCAAATAGAATCCAGTGACTCCATGAGGCAACAAAAAAAATTTAAAACATGATCAAAAGATTGAAAATATAGAAGAAAACAAAGAATCTCATAACAAAAAAAACTAATCTAGAAAAGAAAAGGGAAAATCTGAGAATTATTGGATGATCTGAATGTCATGACTAAAAAAAGAACCTAGGCACACTATTTCAAGAATTTTTTTTTTTTTTTTTTTTTTGCTGAGGCAATTAGAGTTAAGTGACTTACCCAGGATCACACAGCTAGGAAGTATTAAGTGTCTGAGACCCAATTTGAATTCATGTCCTCCTGACTTCAGGGTTGGTGCTCTATCCATTGCACCATCTAACTTATTATTATCTACTAAACTACATAGCTGCTCTAGTATAATGCTATTGGGGTTGGAGGTAAGGGGAGAGAATGGACCTTTAAATGAAATAGAGGATTTCAAGCATTCCTGATGCAAAGATTAGAGTTGTGTAGAAGCATTGCAGTTCCCAATACAGGAGTGAAGAGAAGAAACAACACCAAAAATAATTATGAATAAACAATGACAAATCACTAAATAAAGATAATCCATTTACATTTAATTAAGGGATGATCCTTAGGAATTAAAGAGAGAGTCACATAAGACAGGACCTTGAACTGTGTCTGTTGTGACCTACTGATCTCAAGAAAAAACTGGAAAAAGTGAGGAAGAGGAATCAATTTAAGGGAAAGGAAATTTAGGAGAAATTCTCTCTCATAATCAGAGTGCACAAATAGACATTTATACAAACAAGAAAGGGGGAATCTGAACTGACCAAAAGAAGGAATATACACACACACATACAGCTGAGGAAGGAAATAGATTTTACTCAATAAGGAAATAAGTGAGAAAGAGGAGAGTAGATTAAAAGAAAGACTAGTCCTAAGCAAAACAAACTCTTAAGTATGTACAAACATATTTATAGGTGTGGTTTTTTTGAGGTAGCAGACAATGAGGGAGTACCCATAAACTGGGGAATGGAATAACAAGTTAAGATATAAAGGTGTGATGGAATTCAATTATGCTGAACTCTTATCAGCATAATTATCAACTGAGATTCCAAAGACTAATGATGAAACATGTTATTCAACTCCTGATACAGAGGTGAAGGACTTGGAATGCAAAATGACATAGATATATCTTTTGGATAAGGCTAATGTGAGAAATTGTTTTGTTTGAATATATATATATATATATATATATATATATATAAAGTTTGTAATGGGTTTTTAAGCTGTTTTTTATGAAAAAATGGGGGGAGCTAGATGGGGAGGGAAAGAAATCAGATTAGGGCTGATCAGAATAAATTTTTAATCTCAAATTTATTCTGTTGAGTGCTTGTTGATGTTAACTGATTCTCCTCTCCTTCCTCTTTCTCCTCTTTTTCCTCCTTTCCTCCTAGTCTTATCAGAATCATGAAGACTGGACTTCAAAACCTGCTTCAGACATATACTAGATGTGTGACCTTTGACAAGTCATTTAAGTTCTCTATTTATAAAATAAGGAGATTAGACTCAATAATGAATGGCCTTCTAAGACTCAGACCTCAGTCTGGCTCAAGATCTGACCTCATCTCTCAAAGCCTGATCTGTTCTGTTGGGCTCAACTGCCTCCCCTTCCTCTCTCAAAACCAGATTTCTTCTTTTCTTAGGACCTGACAAGCTCTTAAGGGCTGGCTTTATTTCTCAGCATCTAGCTTTTTTTCTCATTCAAGACCTGGCCTCCTCTCTGATCAGGTATGGTATGAGAGGAGGGGTGACTGTGTTGTGCCTATTATAATCTGTTTTATCTTTACTACAATTATCCTTTCCCCCTGGTGTACAAAGCAATCTGCCTCATGCGTTGATATCTCAACACTTCAGGGATGGGTATTTTCTTCTGGATGAGTAGTCCTTTCTACCAGTGTTATTCCCCACCACTCTTTGTCTCAATAGAGCACAAAATCACAGAAGTCAAAACTGTAGAGGCCTTAGAAATAAGAATGTCACAGCTGAATTGGATCTCAGAGACTATTTTCCTTATTTTACAGATAAGAACCTGAAACCTTTCTTGATATCCTCCGGCTAGTATCTCTCCATCCATTCTCTTATGTTGTATAATATTTTATTTTCATTTACATGTTTTCTTGTTTCCCCCAATGAAATGTAAGCTCTATGAGAGCAGGGACTTTTGTATTTCTCCGTGTATTCTTGGTGTCTGACTAACATTTAATAATCAAATGACATTCTATTTGAAATTTAGTACATTGCTTGACACATAATAGGTGCTTAATAACTGCTTGTTCAGGGCAGCTAGGTAGTACAGTGGATAGAGGACCAGCTCTGAAGTAAGGAGTTCCAGTAGGCTTGTGATGGAGAGAGTCATTTGTATCCAGAAAGATGACTATGGGGACTGAATGTGGATCACAACATAGTATTTTCACTTTTGTTATTGTTGTTGTTGTTCTTTCCTTTTTTTCTTTCTCTTTTTTTTTCCTTTTGATCATGATAATTGTGGAAATATGTATAGAAGAATTGCTTATGTTTAATATATATTGGATTACTTGCTGTCTAGGGGAAACTAATGAGGGAAAAGGAGGGAAAAAATTTGGAACACAAGGTTTTGCAAGGGTGAATGCTGAAACTCTCTTTGCATGTATTTTGAAAATCAAAAGCTATTGTTAAAAAAAAAAAAAAGAAATTTTTTCTTAATACCTTAGTTTTCTTATCTGTGAACAATCAAGTATCTATTAAATGTTTACTATGTGCCAGGCACTGAGTTAAACACTAGAGACAACAGTACAAAGAATGAAATAATCCCTATTCACAAAGATTTTAATGGAAGAAAAAAGAAATCTATAAAGATAAATATAAATTACATATATATGTTTGTATATGTATTTTGCATACATTAATGTATATATATATATATATATATATATATATGTATACATACACACACAAACATGAGGTCATTACATACAAGAAGGGGCTTGGATCAAATGACCTTTGAGCTTCTTCCTACCTCTGAAGGTAGGATCTCTGAATCTGTGATCCTTAGTACTGGGAAAATTACAGGAACCAGGGCTGCATATTAGCAGGCTGCCTGTCAATTCCTTCTCAACATAATCGATACATCTTTCAAACGCATTTCCTTTCTGTTGGTGCTTGACGAAGCATGACCTTCCCATGTGGCTTTCCCAGGTAAATCACTTAACTTCTCTGGAACTCCCCTGTGAAATAAGGATGCTTAAAAAGATTGTCTCTAAGCTCCTGCAATTTTGGATTTTTTGGTTCCTAAATGCTTCCTGGCTCATTGAATCTCTATTCGTATCCTTCTACCTTGTTGCCATCTCCTTCTTCATTTACTTGATGATGAAGTTGTAGGATCTCACGCTCTGGTTCCCCTGCCCCCACCCCATTACCTTCCCAAAAGCAAAAGGCCCTCACGTCCCGGAAGCATTTGTCAGGACTTTGCCAATAAGTCACTTTTTCACTGGCTGTGGTGAGATCTGTCTCTGCATGGTGATGTTTTTGTAATAGATGCAGCATTGATTATGTAAAGCTCTTTTGGGAATCACCACAGCAAATCTGACCCCCCACACACACACTCACCAGTCTCACCTCCAAGAGACAGCTCCATCCTCATTGCTCAATGCCTGGTCCTCCAGCTAGAAAGTGGGCAGTGTTCATTGATTGTGACTCTCATCTCTTCCATATGCAGACCCAAATATCCTTGGGATAGGCATAGGGATAGCATCTGGACCTTTGATTTCTTAGGGGTTCTCATATTCTAAAAGGTCTCTCTACCAATGCAGATTAGTGCTTTCTCTGAAATTTAAGGTCTTAAAAAGTAACCTAGAGCACTAACAAATTAAGTATTCATGTCACCAAGCCAATATGTGTCAGAGACAAGACAAGAACCTGAATGTTTTCGTTTCTCTACCTCCTTTCTGTCTCCTATAAATAGTTGAGAGATCTCAGAGGATATCTAATCCACATGATTTCTGAACAACAATTACTAACAAGTACTCATCCAGCCTGAGTTCAAATACCTCTAGTTTGGGGTATACCCTCCCAAGATAATCCATTACATTGTTGAAAAGCTCAGATTGTTTTAAAAAATTACTTCCTTATATTGAACCTATATCTACTGCCATATTGTAATGTTCCCACATTTCCTATCACTGGACATGTTTGCTGAGAGAATGGCTGACTGAGAGAGCTGCTACTGGACATGCTTAATAGGTTAGATAAATGATTTTCAATGGTCTCCAACGTAGGAATTTTATGATCCTATAAGAAAGAGCTGTGTTTCATTGCACTCAATACTATTAGCTTTGATAGTACTTCCTAATTCCCCTGGCCTGCCAGTGGGGTTTATTCATGTAGTCTGATGCTTCTGGGCCCTTCTCTTTTCACTTTCAGCCTGGTTCAAACAACAGTAATTACATATTTCTCTAATGTCTTCAAGCTTACCACTTACTTTCCTCCCAGTGATATAGAAGAAAGAGCACACACTGGCTTTGGAGTCAGCAAACATAAATTCACATCTAAAAACTGGTCCTTCTGTACATCTGTTTAGACAAATCCTTTCCCTTCTCTGGGCCTGAGTTTTAAGGCACTGAATTAGTAGCTAGTTTTAAAGTTCTCAACTTCAGATTCATGAATTTTTAAAAACATAGAGAGACAGATAATTGCCTTTTATTATAATTTGTATCTTTTGTAATCCTATATATTTTGTCCATTTTAAAACATGATTGTGCGAAGGTATTCATAGATTTCACCAGAGGAATTTATAGCATAGAAAAGACTGAAAAATCTTGCATTAGATGATCTATTTTGGTTTGTTTGTTTGTTTTTTAAAACTAGGTCTTCTTATCTCTCCCAGGTAGGAAGAGTCCATGTGCAATTTTATTAGGGCTTGGGACTTTTGACTTCCTCTGTTTACAATCTGAGTCAGTTGCACCCTCCCCAGTGGCTCTCATTTCCAGAGGAATTACTATACTGATTCAGACTTCATAAGATCTCTGATTTGACTTATTTCCTTGAAACTGAAAACTTCAGAGTTCAAGAGCACATGGTCCCTATCTCTCTGCCAGCAGAGATTATAAGGGGAATTAGCAAACCCCATTTTGTCCTTTCCTGATCTTCATCCTAGGAGGCAAGTAATGTAAGCAAATTTGTCCCCATTTTATAGAGGGACAAACTGAGTTCTGGAGAAGGTAAGGGAGCTGTCCAAGGTCCATAGCCAGTAAATAGGATCATAGGATTTAAAGAGTGAAGAGATTTAGAAAATGTTCAATTCAAATGCTTCATTTGACACATGATCTCTCCTCTCAAAATGCTTAATTCTGATGTGTTTGCTCCTTGTGTCCTCCTTCCCCCCCACTCCAGTAGAATATAAGCCTCTAAGAAATGACTAAATGGACCTCTCTCCTTTCACTATTGTTATAGATGATTATGAGCATGTAACCTTTGCGTAGCTATCAGACAGATTGATGTGTCAATAGATTTTGTTGGATTTTAAAAATCTTCATTACAAGGGAAGATATGCTGGTGGCAAAAAGGGTCATGCTGGAAATAAATGTGATGGAAAGACCAAAAACATCAATACAAATTTGTTAAAAAGAGAGACTATCAACCCCTTGAGGGGAAAGAATGCTTTATTTTTGTCTTTCTCTGTATCCCTTGGTCCTGGAATATATTAAGTGCTGGATAAATGTTTATTGAATGAATGTGGAAAATGAGAACCAGAGAGATAAAGATACTTGCCTAGGTTACAGAGCTAGTAGGGAACAGAGGTAGGTTCTGACTGCAAATCCAATATGTTTTCAACTATCTCTTGCTGCCCACTGGAACTGGGATTCAGATGCAAGGATCCTGCCTCTCAGACTAGTATTCTTTGCCCTGCATGGAGCTTACTCCTCCCTCTCTCATTCGTTCCTCTTTGATCTAGGTCACAGGACTAACATCAGCGACCCCATTCTCCCTAATGACAGTGGTTCTACAAAAACATGGCAATATCATTATTGCATCCAAAGGACCATTTAGAGCAAGCTGATGTTTAATTCAGCAGGAAGCTGGCAGCTGATCTTTTCTGGCTCTCACCTGAAGTGGGGCCATTTGCAAAGACAGTGGGAGCTGAAGCCTGTGGGGTAACTCATAAGTACGTCCAATAAAAGATCACATAAGAACAGCTGGGTTAAGGATTTTGGTGCCTTCCATTTTCCTGAATGCCAGTTTCACAGAATTCAAAAATGGAGTGATACAACATGAGGATTCATGGAAAGGGCTCTGAACTGGGAGTCAGAAATTCTAGATCTACTTGTTATGTGACCTTGAGAAATTATTTTTTTCTATCCAGGTTTAAGTTTCCCTTTCTATAAGATAGGGGCGGCTAGGTGGATAGATTAGACAGAATAATGGACCTTGCATCAGAAGACTCATCTTCCTGAGTTCAAATCTGGTCTCAGAAACTTACTAGTTGTGTGAACCTGGGCAAGTCACTTTACCCCATTTATCTCAGTTCCTCAGCGGTGAAATGAGCTGGAGAAGGAAACGGCAAACCACCAATATCTTTGCCAAAAAAAAAAAAAACCTCAAATGGTGTCAGGAATAATCAAACACAACTGAAAAACAAATAAACAACAAGCTGAGAAGATGGGCTAGGTTTTCCAGCTCGTTGACATTCTGTTCTACATCGAGTCAGCAAACATTTACAAAGTATCTCCTACATGCCAGGCACTGTGCAAGCGCTGATTCTATATCCAGTTTGGAGCAATGTGCGAGATCCCTTCCAACTCCAGCATGCCATAATAATAATGTAATGATAGTGATAGGAACAGTAATGGTGTGATCCCTGTAATTTCTATGGCCCTTTCCCCAACACCCTGAGATCGTACACATCAAATGCTACCTTCCTCAAGCCGACAGAAAACCTACACGTCACTGTATCCCTTATCCATGTTGTCTGTCAAGTGGAGCTTTCTCTGAGCAGTCATCCCAGGGGTCTCATGAGAGTCTCTCTGACTCATGGGCAATATAGTTTTCTTTCAAAACTGAACTTTCCCTTTTGGTCACCAGAGGGCACTCGTCTTGAAATTGTCTACATGATAACCCAATCCCATCCTGGTTCCCATCACCACCAAGTTAATTAGTCTGCACTGCTCTTGATGACTGGGTCTCAAATTAATCTAAGAGAGGAAATAAAATAATACTCAAGGTATTAAAGCATAAAGACTTTAATCCATTGTTCTAAAGCCCCCGTTTTATGGATAGATTTTTCAGTCTTATCCTCCAGACTTTATATATACTGTCTTATTTGCTCCTTACAATAGCTGTATGAAATAAGTACTGTTATTATTTCCATTTTACAGATGAGGAAACTGAGGTACAGGAAGGGGGCAAGACAGAAATCAAATTCTGATCTTCCTAACTTCAAGTCCACCTACCTGCTTTATAAGGATAATGGGAATTACAATGCCTACCAGTCTCAGGCCTCAGGACCCTCCTTGTTTATGCTAAGCTCTCTCTTGCTTCTACTCTTGTGGTGCTCTCTTCTTTAAAATGTAATGGTTCTCTCAATTTCCTCAACATCACTGATACCTATAGAGTCAGTCCAAGTCATACAAGGACATTCACAAGGTCTCTCTTAAGAACTTTGGGTTTAACGTATGACATGGGAGACACGGGCACAAGCTTCCCCAGCCCAGTGTGCCCTCATCGAATAAGATGCTATGCTCTATGAGCAAAGCAGAATTGAAGTAGCTCAAAAGAAACATGAAAAGTGCACATAATAGATAATCTGCTCCAAGTATTTGCATAGATTTGCATATTTGCATGTCCTCAACCAGTGGTAGAACATTCTGAGTTCATGTTGTCTGATCAGTCAATCAGACACACATTAATTTGATTTTAACATAGGAATTCCATTTTGGTCCTCTTTGAGAATGAAGGAGAACACCAGCCATCGTATAATTCAGTAATGAGTCAAAAGTTCATTTTTAAAACCCAAGAAGTTGACACAAAACTAGGAGAATAGGCAGTTCTCTTCTGCTGGTCCAGCTAAGCTTTTGCCTGGGTTAGGGAGAGAAAAGCCATATTTGAATTCTCCCTAGAGTACAGCCACACAGGATGAGAAGGCGGTGGAAGAGAGAAGAGCCAGTGTGTCTATAAGAAAGAGATCAGGGAGGGCCTCCATGTCTCCAGCTGCCTTGGCCCATATCCAAGATTTCCTGCTGGACCAGCCTTCATCACTGCCAAGTGATTCAGCTCCAGGCCATGAGCTCCCAGAGTCCTGGTGCTAAGGGACCATGGCCTCCTCCATCTCCTGGGAGGAAAGAGGCTGGCTTCTGGACCTCAGGAGCACAATGTCAGCAGCCTCATCATTAGCAACAATGACATCATAAGAGGCTATGGGAGTGGGCAGAGGATGACTACCCAAACTTGCCAAGTCTGGTAAGAATAGCAGCATTGGGAGCATTTAAAGCCCAGGAGGAGAAAAAAGCTAAGAACAACAGAAGGAGGAGGAGTCTTTAAGATTTCCTGAGAAAAGGGGAAGATGATCAAAAGAGGTTACTGCCTGCTGTTCAGGATACATAAGATGTGGTGACAAGCTTCCGGAGAGAAGAAAAAACTAATCAACCTGTTTTTACTTTTATCTCCTTCACCAAGGAGAATGATCTTTAACCTAGAGGGGAAAAAAACCAGAATAAAAACAACTAACAGCTAACATGGAGGTGAAATCTAAGACCATACAGAGAAAACAAAAGACCACCTTGCTGCTCTGGGGTTTAAGTCACTAAGACCAGATGAGTGACATCCCAAGCTACTGAGACAATTGGTAGATGATCTTACAGAACCATTCATAGTAATCAGTGAAAGTCTGAGAGAACTAGAAAAGTGCCAGTTTTCAAAAAGGGGGAAATGGTAGAAACTGCAAACAACACAATAATGAACTTGACAGTAATTCCTAGAAAAATTTCAGATGTATTATTTTTAAAAGGCTAGGGAACATTAAAAAGGGAAGCAGTGATGATCACAAAGAATCAACATGATTTCATCAAGAACAGATGATACTGGACTAACCTGATTTTGACAGCATTAATGAGACTGGTAGATGGAGGAGAAGGGAACATAGGTAAAATTTATCTAGATTTTAGCAAAGAACTTGACAAAGGCTCTCATAGAAATTATTTCATTTTCTATATTTGTATTCTCTCTGCCTGGTAGGATACCTGTGGGTACTTAGATATTTGTTGGTTACCTGATCGATTGATTGCATGAACTATTCCTGTGAATGAAAGGGGAAGGTAAAGACTAAACGATAGTCCAGCAATCCAATTTGGAGTCCTAAACAAATGACAGGACCCAAACAGTAGTTAGTCATTATTGTTTTTATGTCAAATTGGAAATGGATCTCCAAGGCTGCATCCCAGGGTTCTTCCTTCTCCTTGTACTATTTCAAGTTTTTATCAGTAATTTAGAATACATACAAGACATGTTTATCAAATTTATATGTAGCACAATTCCTACAGAAATAATGAACAAATTAATAAACAAATCAAAAAAAAAAGTTAGATGAACAAATTGGTATTCAAAGACATCTCTAGAGATGAGAACACTAGGCTAAATTAAATAAGAAGAAATAGAATGATGATAAAGATACTGTCTTATACAGGTTCAAAAATCAACTTAAGTGGGAAAAATGGGAGATGTGCCTACAGAACAGTTCATCTGGAAAAAATATGGAGGTTTTAATGGACTACAAGCTTACTATGAGTCAAAATGTGACTAATGTGATCTTGGAATGCATTGAGAAAATCATGGCATACAGAATGAAAGAGGTAAGAGTCTCACTTTTCTCTGTCTGGCCAGGCCAAATCTTGAGTTATTGTTTCAAGTTCTGGATGCCATATTTTAGGATGGATCTTAATATACTGAAGAATATACACTGGAGAACAAAAAAGGCATTCATCGGATGATGAAGGCTTCATGTTCATACCAAATGGGCAGGAATTAGCCCAGAGAAGAGGTGAAGAAAGAGGAAGAGCTTTGGGGCTGAAGTGAGGAGGGATAAATTTTCCTATATTTGAAGGGCTGTTTTACGAATGAGGGATTACGAACAGAGAGATTACTCTGTTTAGGCCCTGAGGGCAGAATTAGGAACAAAGTTTGGAAGCTGCAAAAAGGCAGATCTCAGCTTGATGAAGGGAAAGCCTCCCTAGCTGTGAGAGTTGTCCCAAAAGAGAATGGGATACCTCAGTTTCCTCCTTATTGGAAATTCTTCAAGCAAAGGTTAGAAGACCACATGCCAATAGTCATCAAGAGGATGTCCCTAAGGTATGGCTTGAGGTAGAAGGTTTCTGGGTTAGATCCTTTCCCACCCCTGAGGTTCTATAGGTCTATTCACATAATTACTATGTGGTCCACACCATGGACTGCCCACTCCCTGGTCCAAGCAGTGCTGGGCAGAACTGTTTCCCTTCTTTTTTCTGATGGTTCCCAATAAGAAGTCTGAACTTCTTACAACATAAGGTGAGAGGCCAGGAGGAGCTCAGAGCCAGCTTGGGGACTGAAAACAAGGGAGTGGTGTCAGAACATAAGTTTTAAAGAGACGCAAACAGGATCCACTGGAGGAAAAAGAAGGGAGCTGACTCCACCTTGCATGACTGTGGGAATCATTTCAGAGTGAGGGTGAAGGGCTTGAGTTCCTGAGTATGACCAGCTGGGACAACGAGCAATTTTACTACTCCAGGCAACATTGTCACCAGCCTTCCAGCCAACAAATGCATTCACACTAGTCAGCAGGAGATCGCAACTGTTTTTATATTGTGCATAGTAGTTGTCAGGCTAAGGAAGCCTATGGACCTCTTTTCACAATGATCTTTTTAGATATGTAAGAAAATACACAGGATTACAAATATGGAAATAAAGACAGCATTTCACCATCCAGGTTCAAAGACCAACCTCCTGAAATCTATACATAGACCCACGGGGATTATATATCCCAAGTTGAGAATCCCTGAACTAAATATACACAATTACTCAACAAATGCTTACTCTAAGCCAGGCACTGTGCTAATGCTAGAGATACAAAAAAAAAAAAAAACAACTCACAGTTTGATGGGCAAAAACATGAAATCGCCTATGTATATGTCAGATATAAATACATATGTGTATATGTGTTTGTGCATTGTGTATATATCCTGTGTATGTGTGTGGTATATACCACACATATACATTTATATACACTTATAATTTCTTCATAGGCAGTCCCAGTGGGAGAAATAAGGAGGAAAGACTTCCCCAGAAGCTGGGTTTTGAGATGTGTTCTCTATGTAGATGAGAGAGAGAGAGAGAGAGAGAGAGAGAGAGAGAGAGAGAGAGAGAGAAACAGACAGAGACAGAGAGACAGGGAGACAGAGAGAGAGAAAGAAAAAGAAAACTCACAGATGTGCAAATGTCTGTACATTCAATCCCTTCAGCCTTCTTCCCTGCCAGGGACAACACCACATAAAGAAGTATGCTTGAGATTGGGACATTCTCTCCATCCAGGACAGTCTTCTCACTCTCCCTCAGGCTTCCCACACAGAAGAACCAGCAGAGCCTGGTTGTCTGAATCTCAATGGAGGCTCCTGAGAAACCGTTGATAGAGGCACATGTGACTTTGCACTGATCTCCCCTCAGACTGGGAAAAGCATACATTGGTTCTCAATAAAGCTATAAGATGTACTACCCAGCAATGTGATCTTGAACAGATCTCTGATCCTCTCCAAATTTCACTTTTCCCTTCTTCACAAAAAAAAAAAAAAAAAAAAGGTTGGGTTCAGTGGTTGCAAGGATGTCTTCCTGCACTAAAATTTATGACATGGCCAACGTGGCTCACCCAAGTCTGCAGAGGCTGCAGTATCTGGGGTTTGGAGCCCTGGGAATCTTTGATATGAAAATTACTGTTTCAGACTGGTTCATTTCATGCCTGGGATTTCAGCACCTTTTGTCTCCCTCTCTCTCTCTCTCTCTCTCTCTCTCTCTCTCTCTCTCTCTCTCTGACTCTGTCTTTCTGTCTCTTTCTCTGTCTGTCTTTTTCTCTGTCTCCTGGTCTCTGTCTCTCTTTGTCTCTCTCTCTCTCTCTGTCTCTCTCTCTTTCTCTCTCTCTCTCTCTTTCTGTGTGTGTGTGTCTTTCTCTTTCTCTCTCTATTTGTGTGTTTCTCTGTCTTTCTCTCCCTCCCTCCCTCTATCTCTCTTTCTCTGTCTTTCTGTCTCTCTCTCTTTCTGTGTGTGTGTGTTTGTCTTTCTCTCAATATCTTTCAGTCTCTCAGTCTCTCTCTGTCTCTGTTTCTCTCTCTTTCTGTCTCTCTGTCTCTCTCTCCCTCCCTCCCTCCTTTTCTCCTTCCCTCCTTCCGTCTCCCTTTTTTCCTTCTCCTCTCCTCCTCTTTCGTCTTTTTGTTGTTATCTCAACCACTTTTAGAGAGTTATTATAGCTTCCCCCTTGACTTCTCTGATGCTAATCTCTCTCCATAAATCATAGCCTCTAATCTTTTCATCACCTTCCTTTGATTCAAACAGCCTCTCGGGAGTGCACGGACTGCAATCTGCTGTGGCTGGAAGGCTTGGAGGTCCAGATTCTGTCATGCTGGGAGCAGAGCTGTCCATGAAATCAAGCTTCATTCCCTGATTTCACAACCGGGCACACACACAGTGTGTGAATAGCCACATAGAGATGGCAACATGTATACACGCCACCATTTACAGATGTAGGAGCCCAGAAGCCCATGCTGACATGCACATATGTAGAAACATGGCACGTTTACATTGGTACATCAAAACATAAAAACATAAGCACGCCCTTAGAAAATATAGTAATAATAATTGGGATTGGCCCTCAGATGTTAGAGAAGACAAGCTTTCATCTACGTGGTTTTATTAGTTATAAACAGCAATCATTTTATCTACCAGGCAAGAAGCCATAGAGGATATCTCTAGAAGGCTTGTTCTGGGGTAATTTTTATCCAAACATCATTGAATAAGACAAAAAGATTGAGAATAATATTAATAGTAACTCATATTTCCCTCTCTAAGTTTTAAAAAATGCTCCCCCTTCACCCACAATAAACTAATGAACAAATAGACGCACAAACAGAATGGTTTGATAGAAAGAAAATAAGACTTGGAGTCTGAGGCATTGGATTCAAATCCTGCTTCTGCATCTTACTCTCTTGGACAAATTATCTTCTTCTTTAGGGCTCTATTTCCTCGTTGGTCAAATGAGGTTGGACTACTTGGTCCCTGGAGTCCCTTTTAGCTCTAGATCAGAGATCTAGTGATTTAAGACACAGACACAAGAAAGTCAATCCACAAACCAATACATAGACACCAGCAGCATAGACACACAGACACATGGGCAAACCCACCACCCACCTCACCCTCTCACACACGTGGGCTGCAATGAATTTCCTGTTTTGCTAACGCTATAAGGCACCTCTAGGTTTTCACAGATCCCTTCATGAATATTTCTCACTACATACTGGATGTCATTATTCTATTGAGAATCAATTAGCCCAAATGTTGTTATGACAGCTATGGAAAAATGATATTTTTGGATGTGCTTTATCCCTTTTCTCTTTATGGAATTATTGAAAACTGTACATGGGATCTAGTGGTAAGAGAAGTGGGCAAGGAAGGGAAGAGAAGGGAAGGGGAGGGAAGGGGAAGTAAAAGGAGGAGAGGGAAAGGAAGGGAAGGAAAGGGAAAGGAAAAGAGGGGGGAGGGAAAGAGAAGGGAAGAGAGGGAAAAGAAAGGAAAGGAAGGAAGGGGAAGGGAAGGAAAGGGGAAGGGAGAGGAAGGGGAGGGAAGAGAAGGAAAGTAAAGGGAAGGGAAAGGGAAAGGAGAGGAAAGGAGGGGAGGGGAAAGAAGGGGAATGAAGGAGAGTCAAGGGGAAGAGAAGGAAGGGAAAAGGAGGGAAGGAGAAGGGAGGAGAGGGGAGGAAAAGGGAGCGGAGAGAAGGGGAAGGGAAGGGAAGGGAAGAAAGGGGAAGGGAGAAAAGGGGAAGTGGAAGTGAAGGGAGAGGAAGGGATGGAGGAGAAGGGAGGAGAGGGAAATGAAGGGAAGGGAAGGAAAGGGAAGGGAGAGTTTCTGGGGAGAGGAAGTAGTAGTGAAGGAGGAGAAGATTTGAGTGGCCCAGTACTTCTCTTCTACCAGAACTGTGGCCATCACTATTGGGATGAACCCTTCTGCAGGGACCAGGAGAATATGAGAGGGGAGTTCCCTCCAGAGACTAGTGGGAGATATGAATAGGCTGGCTATGCCAAGTTCTAGGCCATCTGCCTCTGAATACTGTTTTTTACAAAGGAATAGGCCCTGTCCAGAGGCAGAAACTACTAAGGTCTTCTTTATCTTGATCCCTTCCTCAACTACTCTTCCAATTGATCCCCTCCACCCTGCTCCAAACATCTAGTACAGAGAGAGCCCAAAACCACAGAAATAGGAAATGCTGAGACCTCTTTCACTATAGTCCTTACTGCCTTTGCCATCAACGTTTACTACAACCCCCTGAGGAGGATCCACCCACGGGAGACCCTGCCTGCCGCTAGCAGAAGCCTCCTCTGCACCAACATTCTGCTTAAGTGTCCTC
This sequence comes from Sarcophilus harrisii, assembly GCF_902635505.1. Lineage (NCBI taxonomy): Eukaryota > Metazoa > Chordata > Mammalia > Dasyuromorphia > Dasyuridae > Sarcophilus > Sarcophilus harrisii. The sequence continues at coordinate 543,712,098 of NC_045428.1, forward strand.
CCATAAATTTCACTCTGAATTCATTTCTATCCATCACAGTCTCCAGATGCTGGTTGCTGCCTTTTTAACAACCTCTAGGTTACTTTATCTCCTTTAGTCTTCCTTTCCATCACTATCCATGCCATAATACATGGTACATGGTATGCATTTTAATTAATGCTTGCTGATTTGGGGGAAAATGTTAAAGAAAAGAAAGCTACTAGGACTAGAGTATGCCTTTAAGAGGGTCAAAATATAGAATATCAGAGTTGAAAGAGACTCAGAAGACAGAATACGAAACTCGAGGCAAGGAGGAAAATTGGAGGAGATACTCTAGAACACAATGTTAGAGCTTGGAGTAGGGATGGACTGAACAGAGAACTATTTAACCTGTCTCCCGGGCTGATTGTTAAATTTTTAGTGTGAGCATTTTCACCTTGGAAATCAGAAAATGCTACAAATCAAGGCTTGATTTATTCTTTTGCTGATTGTCTAGACTTAAGGAAGTGTTAAAGAAAATGTTAACGATGAAAATTAAGCTTTAAAGTTTTCCATCACTGCTTTGGGGATTTTTTGGAGAGTTGGTTGTTAATCACTTACCAGCACTCACCTAACTTGGAGGGACCTTAGAACATCGGATGTCAGAACTGGATAGAGAACATAAAATGTCAGAGCTGAAAGAGGACAATATCATCATTATTAGAGCTATAAGGGAGCTATATGGTTTAACTCTGATATTTTGTAGAGGAGAAAACAGAGAATATTAAAGAATAGAGGTCGGAGCTAGAAGCAACTTTGGAACATGGTATCCCAGAGCATGGAGGACTCTTAAAGTAGAGAACATTAGACCTAAGAGGGATCTTGGAATATAGGACATACAATATCAAAACAGTATCTTCAAAACAGTAAACAGTATCTTCAAATTTACAATTTTTACACTTTCACTGCTACATTTTGGAAATATAAAAACTGAATTCCAGACAGGAAATTTGATCTGCCCAACGTCAAACAGCTAAGTTTATGGTTTGCATCATTTCTTCAGAAAGAAAAAGAAGAGGGTCAGGAGTCCCTCGTAGCTTTATCTCTGAATTACATCCTTAGGCTTTGAAAAGCAGAATCATAGATGAATCACCAGAAAATCCTTCCTCTCTGGCTGTTTTTCTGAAAAGATACATGCATGAACACACACACACACACACACACACACATACCCTTTCTCATCTTCCTCCAGGAGCTGTTTTACAAATTTACATTAAACATTGAAGCTGTTTTATGGCAAAAAGAAAAGAAAAGTCTGTTTGTTGGGAGGTCCTGGAGGGAAGGCCCCTATGGAAAGAAGGCTGTGGCTTCTGAAGCTTCTGGAGATCTCCCTTCCAGCCACACATGTTCTGCACAGCCTGTGTCAAGCCCAAGGCATGGACTGTCAGAAGAAAGGTTTAAACTCTCTGTAAAGCTTTATTTCTAACAAAACACACTCTCATTCTCTCTCTCTCTCTCTTCCTCTCTCTCTCTCTCTCCATTCCTCCCTCTCTTTCTCTCTTTTTCCCTCCCTCCCTTTCCCTTTCTCCCTCTCTTTTACTCCCTCTTTCTTCCTTCCTCTGTCTCTCTCCCATCCCTTCTTCTTTCTTCTCTCTTTCTCTTTCCTCTCTCTCTCCCTCTCTCTCCTCTCTCTTCTCTCTCTTTCTCTCTCTCTCCATTCCTCCCTCTCTTTCTCCCTTTTTCACTCCCTCCTCTTCCCTTCCTCCCTCTCTTTTACTTCCTCTTTCTCTCTCTCCCATCCATTCTTCTTTCTTCTCTCTTTCTCTCTTTCCTCTTTCTCTCCCTCTCCTCTCTTTCTTTCTCTCTCCCTCTCTCTCTTTGTCTCTCTGTGTGTGTCTTTCTGTCTCCCTCTCTTTTTCTCTCTCTTCCTCTCTCCTCTCCCTCCCCCTTCCTCTCTCTCTCCAGACTGAAAGAGATAAGATTGTACCTTATCTCTACTAAATACAATTACCCAGGCTCTCTCAATTCCAGAGAAATGGGACTAGTCATCTTTCACTTGTCTTTCCCCACCTAGAATGACCACTACCACCACTTTATCTCTACTTTTTGAAATCTCTTCCCTTTTTTTCTCACTTAAAAGAATTCCTTTTTCACTATGAGCTTATCATGAACAAGCATAAACATCTCAATTTATAAAGAAAAATAAAACAATACCTTCCTTTGAGGACCCTCTTCCAGAGCCAGTTCCTTCCAGGAGTCCTAGACTCTCAATTCCTGAGGCTGGAGTTGATCTCATGGACTATCCAAGCACTAAATTCTCACCGCACTGGCTTAGTACTTCTCATATACTTTTCCAACACTTCAATATCTGTGATCTCATCAGTGGAGCTCTTCCCAGAAGAAAGCAGATTCCTGCTTTTCTAAGCTTAAGTAGATGGTCTTCATGAGGAGTTACAAACTAATGACAATAATTACAATAATAATAACCCAGTCTCTAGTGGCCCAACACTGGTAATGAACCATTCCACACTTAACTGGGTTGGACCTAAGAAGACAGATTGAATCTGTCACTTGACCAATTCTCAAACAAACATCATGGTGTAGTGAGAATTCCCTGGCTCTGAAATCAAAAAGCTTGGGTTTCAATCTATCACTTACCATCTGAAATCTTGAACAAATCACTCCCCTTCACTGGAGAATGAGGATAACAGACAAGATGACCTATTCTCTTTTAGACATCTTTGATCAGAAGTTTATAGTTATTTCAATCTTGAACTTCCTTAAGAACAGCTAAAAGTTTCCATGGATAAAATGGGAATCCCTCTAGCCTGTATCCATTGTTAGGAGGAGAACAATCAATATGGTAAAGGGCTTTGGGTTGTATCACACAAGGATTGATTAAAGGAACTAGAGGGAGAGAAGGTGTGAGTGTGTGTGTGTGTGTGTGTGTGTGTGTGTGTGTTCTGTTAGCAATTTAATATGGAGAAGAGAAAACTTAGGGGCATATGATGGCTGTCTTCAGGTATCCAAAAGGCTGTCATATGGAAGAGGAATTAAGACTTTTTTCCATTTTGTCCCAGAAAATAGAACCAAGAATGAAGGGCAGGGCAGTCCCAAAAGATAAATTTAAGTTTGGTGTCTGAAAAATACTTCTTCCCAGTTAGAGCTACCCCAATCTGGGATGGGATACATTGGAGGTCTTCAATGTTGTAGTTAAGAATCCTTTTCAGACTCTGATTGAACTGGGTGGCCAAATAGATTCTGTAATTCTGTGGCTGACATTTTCCCTTTCTTCAAAGTAGTTGGAAGGTGAGATGGGAAGGAAAGTATTTCCCACAAAAATGCCTTATAATAATTAAATTCCATAGATAAGGTTGATATGCCTTAGATATTAGTGATAGAATTGTCTCCATCTTTTAGATGAAGCAAATAGAGTGTAAATGACTTGCTCACACTCATGTAGTTAAGTAATTCAGGTCTGGTGATTTTTGAGTCCTACGCCCTTTCCATAGAATCACAGGGCACTGACTATTCCACTTTTGTACATATATCTTCAGCAACCAGTAATATCTGGCATATAGTAGATGAAACTTAAATGTTTATTGATTGATTAACAGGGCTATTTCAAAGAAACAGTTTTGCAAACCTTAAAGCACTGTAGACATGTGAGATATTACTACTGTTTTCTTCCCACAGCTCACTGGTACAGACACCTTTGAATGGCTATGGGCCTCTCTCATGATTGGTAACTGAATTTTACATAACATTTTCAGGTTCTAAAAATCCGCACATATGTTAGCCTGCTTGCACAATGACCCGTGTGAGGTAGGGTCTACAGGTTCCATTAGCCCCATCTTACAGATGTAGATCTGAGACTTGCAGAAGTTCACTGGATTTGCCCAGAATCTCAAACCTAGTGAAGTGTCAGAAGTGGGAGCTAAAGCCAGGTTTTCCTGATTCCAAGCCCAGCCCTCTCTCCACCATGCCACAGTTGCCTCTTATCCAAGTCTGATCCCTCATTCCTGTCAGAGCCTGCCTAGAGTTGGGGAGGGAGAGGGGTACCCCCATTGGCCTGGGGGGTGGAAGAGGGCTTCAACCTATCTCAGCATTCAGAAGGTAGTGAGTGTTCTTTCCCAGCCTCATCTGTCAGTGACAAGTCCCTGGAGAAATGGGAGGATTGAAAGGAAAAAAAAATTATGAAACCACTTGGTGCCTGAGGCAGGTTTCTGTTTCTATAACTTGACTCAGGTCCTTTAAGACATTTGTATTTAATTGTAAATCTTGGGTGAAATGAGAAAATGTTCTCTTGGGAGAGACAAACAGGGTCATGAGGGAATAACTAAGCAAGGACTCTATGCAAGAGTCTTCCAGTAGTTTCCTCATATGGAACTCTGTTTAACTCAGGCCCCAAATTATTGGCCAAAAGGAGGATACCAGAATGATTATCACCCAGAGAAATTGATTTGTCTGTGGTCAAATCATTAAGGGAAACAGATCTTGATTTCCTTTTCTTTTTAATGAGATTTCTTCTTGTTTTTGATTTTAACATAACAGCAATACTTTTAGCCAAGAATTGAATGTTCTTTTATAACAAAAGAGCACTTAAGCAGAAAAATAAACCACCTATATCAGCAAGGATGTCAGCAAGGTAATATATGCATCATTCTGTCCCTGTAGTCCCCCACCTCTCAGCCAAGAGCAGGGAAGTCTGGTTCATTATTTGTATTCAGGGACCAATATCAGTTGTTTTAGAATAGTTACCACATTTGCCCAGAATTTGCTTTCCTTTTGATGTTTTCATTTGCATTGTGTATATTTTTCTTTTACATCTGTATAGTCTTCATTCTGCATTAATTCATTGTCTGGCCATATTTCTCTGAATTCTCCATATTTGCTATTTCTTCCTGTTTATAATAATGGATATTAAATGCACATGCTACAGGTGCTTTAGCAATTTCCCAGTCAATGAGCCAGTATTTTGTTTCTACTGCCCCCCAAAAAACTTTAGGAATAGTGTGGTATATATGAGACATTTCTGACTTTATCCTCCTTGGACTAGATACCAATTTATAGGACCCTGGGATTTACTAAGTTTAGTCATTTGTCTAGAATAACTCCAAGTTCTTATCCAGAATTATTGGACCAATTCACAATTCTACCAACTGCAAATCAGATTATGAGCACTCCTGCCTTTCCTCAGCTCTCCTAATTTTTACCGATTCCAGTTCTTTCTCATCTTTGCTAATTTTCTGAGTGTGAAGTAAAACCTTAGAGTTTCTTTAACTTGCATCTATCTTATCAATCACGACTTGAAGCATTATTTTACATGGTCATTGGTTAGTAGCATGCTGTTCTCCATTTGAAAACTGTTCAGCCCCTTTGACCACTTACATATTAGAAAATGGCTCTTAAACTTACATATTTGTATTAATTCCCTATTCAGACTTGTAACAATGATATTGGAGGCAAAGATTGTTCCCTGTAGTGGATAGTTTCTCCTCTTATTCTATTTGCATTGATTTTGTTCATGAAAAAGCTTTTTAATTTGATATAATCAAAATGGTCTTTTTTGCCTCTCTGATCATTCTGTATCCTGTTTTTGGTTAAGAATTCTCCTCCTAGCCATAGTTTGAAATCTACTTCTTTCTATTCTCCTCTAATTTTCATATGGAGATTATGATGATATATAGTGTTAGATGCTGGTTCATCCCTGATTTCTGCCAAATTGACTTTCAGCTTTCCCAATAGTCCTTTTCCAGTTTATTTCTGTACTATATGCTCTAGCCAGAGCAGACAACTAGTCATCCCCTGGGCTCACCGCAACTCTTTCCCAAAGTTCTCATTTTCATATTCTAGGCATTTTATGTTTCTTCTACATCAGTATATTTTCCATTCTACATTAATTCATAATCTTACCATGTTTTACTGAATTCTCCATATTTGTCATGTCTTCCTACATAGTAATAATAGACATTAAATTCATAAACTATAGGTTGCTTAGCAATTTCCCAATCAATGAGCAATCATTTTTGGGTACCTTTATTTGTATAGTTTGCTCCCTCCATATGAAATGGTATCTCTGCTTTCCCCAAGGCCTATTCCTTAACTAATCTCTGCCTTTTGAAAATTCCAACCATCCTTCAAGGCCCACTTAATATCATTTTCCTCCATGAATTTTCTTCATTTCCACAGATAAGGGTGATTTCTTCCCCTAGAGAACACTCACTTGCTCTCTATTTTTTGCTTTTCTATAAATATATACTACTGAATATTTGTTCAATTCATCTACCTTATAGCTATGGGAAAGAGAACTTCCCCACTACCAATACCAAAAACAAAAACAAAAATTCTCAACTTTGCACACAATACTATTATTATGATTTAATATTAATAATACTAAATATATAAATAATAATGTTATTATTATTTAATGTTCAACTAAAAGACAGAAAGAAAAGAAAGAGATAGTCTTAGAGTCAGTAGAAATGTATGTTCAAATTCTGCCTCTAACATTTACTTAGTACATCAGAGGGAAAACTGACCTTTGCTATTCATTTTACCCATCTGAGCCTCAGGTTCCTCATCTGTAAAATGAGGAGGTTGGATTAAATGACCATTGATACCTCTTTCAGCTCTAGATCCATGATTCCATGGATCTTGCTATCTGACTCCTCAAGCCTCAATTTTCCCATATAGGGATAATGACAGGATAAAATAGGGATGAAGCATAGTTCCAAATTGCTCTCCAGAATTGGTGGATCCATTCACAGTTCCCATAGCACTTGGTCCACAGGGGCATTGTGGAAATCAAGAGATATCACATATATATAGCACTTTGTAAAATAAAGCACTATTATAAATCTCTATTGCTAAGTAATATATGGTTTTTCTCTGAGGTTATCTCCCATTTACACTGCAGAGTAGTTTGCATGTTGTCTTCCCATTAGACTGTGAATTCTCACAAGGAGGACAGGGACGGTCTTTTGCCACCAGCCTTTTTTTTTTAACAACTTCAGAGAGCAAGTTGATGGTACAATGGATAGAGTGCTCTGCCTAGAATCAGGAAATCTCATCTCCCTGAGTTCAACTCTAGTCTCAGATCAGATGATCCTGGGAAAGCCTTTTAACCCTGTTTGTCTCAGTTTCCCCATCTGTAAAATGAGCTGGAGAAGGAAATGTCAAACTACTCCAGTATCTTTGCCAAGAAAACCCCAAATGGGGTCACAAAGACTTGGCACCACGGAAATGAAAAAAAAAAAAAAACACCATATCTCCAGCTTTTTGCACAATATCTGGCATATAGTAGGGCTTTAATAAATGCTTATTGATGGTAATGATGAATATTCTATTAAATTCATTTAATTGGGGCTTTAGCTCAAAAGAGATAGAAATGATGAATACATAATAATAGCATATATGGGATCTTTTGGACTTGTGATTTTACCAGCATACAGAGAGAACTCCCCCTATCAATTCAGACAGACATTTGGTCTGCAATTATAATCTTAGAGATTCTTAGGGCCCTGAAATATGAAATTACTTGCCAGGTGTCACAAGTATAGCATATCTTAGAGGTCGGATTTGAACCCCATACTTTGTTACTCCTGCTTCACAGCAATTTCCTGTCTGATAATAACAGTTACTCAGAGAGAAATTGTCACATAGCCAGGATGGCCTGGATTCAAATCCCACTTCTGACATTGGATTTATAAAACCTAGAAAAAATCAATTAACCTCTCTGAGCCTCAGGAAGATTTCTAAGATTATAAATTTCAGACAGGTTGTTACCTGCTTAAGCCATTCAAGTATTGGTATGATAATAGCTCATGCTTGCTTAAACTATGCAGTTACAAAACACTTTCCCATCCTTGATCTCAGGTGAGTCTCTCAACGGCCCTATCATGGAGGCAGCAGGGCAAGACTGATCATTCCCATTGCACAGATGAGGAACTCAAGCCTGAACAAGATCCCAGTCCAAGTATACCCATGGGGCAGAGCAGGGGCTCGACTCATTTATGGATTGTAGCACTGACTGTGTCCCAGAATTCTAATCTAAACCAGAGATGGGCCCCAGAGAGCTTGCCCTAAAGAACCTTATTAGGATTTTCTTCTGGCATTCTTGTCCAACTGGATGGTTCCCCAAGCTTTCTTTTGAACTCACACTCAGTCACTCCCTCTCACCACCCACCAATGACAGGGATGTGTCACTCCTTCCATCATCACTCTTCCTGTGGACATTCTTGCCTTACCGGGACTCAGCTCAGATTCTGCTTTCTCTGAGGACTACTACTAGAGGCCTGAGCTAGAACTGACCTCTCCTTCCTTGTATCTCCCATGAAGTCTCAATAGACTCTAAGCAATGAGGGGAGGGACTACCATCTTTGTATCCCCTGTGCCTGGGGATGAGAGGAAGCATGGCGTAATGATTAGAGATGACCCTCAAAACCAGGAAAACTTGGGTGCAAGGCCCACCTTTGACCCACTAGTCTGTGTGACCCTGGGCAGGGCAGGTAACCTCTCAGGGACTCTGGATACTTCTTTAAGACTACTAATTATAGAGAAAGTACTGACCTCCATTGTTATAGGGAGTTTCCTCACATAAAACTTCCTTAGGAGCAATTAATCAAGCCTGGAGTCAGGAAGACCTGAATTTAAATCTGACCTCAGACACTAGCTGTGTGACCCTGAGCAAGTCCTGCTTAATCTCTGTTTGTCTCATTTTCCATATATGTAAAATGGGTATCATACTACCACTTTTTCTTACATTTGTGAGAATCAAATGAGATAATAATTGTAAAGGACGTATATAGTACAATGACTGGCATTTAGTAAGTACTATATAAATGTTAACTATTAGTATTAGTAATTATTAGCTACTAACATTAATTAGTTATTGCTAATTTCTAGCTAGTACTAGTATTGGTAACTAGTTAGTATTAGTAACTATTATTATTAAATCCCAGATCCAGTTCCTATTGTCAGTGTTTTGATCATGATAAGCACTTAATAAATGTCCATTGAAATGAATTGGGTTCTGGATCTCCTCCCCACACTTATAAGATTATAAGTTTTTATCATACAAGCAGACCCAAAAGTCATAGTGCAGGATTGAATTTTAAAAATCTAACCCCACAAAGGAGGGCAGCCTTCTTATATATCCATTTTGCTGATGAGAAAACTGAGTGTTAGGAAGGCTAGCCGATTTTATCAGCAAGCACACAAGGGAGTTTCAATGCCAGAATTCAAATCTTATTTCCAGAAGAATGTAAACTTTTTGAAAGAAAGGATTATTTATCCCCATCACCAGTAAATCCCAAGTTGCCACTGTTTCTATCCCCCAAAAATTACCTTTTATGGTCTGGTTGCATGATTCTGGGTGGCCCTTTCTGCAGGAACAGGGATACTCAGCCCAGGACTTACTATCAGTGTGGCTTTGGGGAAAATTGTATGGTCAGATATGCAGATGGAGGCATTAATTGAGGAACAAGACATTATCAGGATGGGAGTTTTTAACCTATGGTCCACAGATAGATTTCTTTTTTTTTTTTACAAGAATATTATTTTTTTAATTATAGCTTTTTATTTTCAAAACATACACATGAATAATTTTTGACATTCACTCCTACAAAACCCTGTTTTAATTTTTTTCTTTCCCTTCCTCCCTACCCCCATCGGCAAGTGATCCAATATATGTTAAATATGTGCAATTCATGGACACATTTCAAAGGGTCTATGAACTAGAAAAAATACATCTTTATTTCCATATAATTTATTTCCTTTGTTAATCCTATATATTTTATTTTATGCATCTAAGAACATAGTTCTGAGCAGGGGTCTATGGGTTTCACCAACCTGCCAAAAGGAGATCCACAGATACACACACACACACACACACACACACACACAGGATCAACAACCCTACTCCAGTGCCTGGAACAGTTCCTTGCTCATGGGAAACATTTCAAAAATGCTCATTGAATTAAATCAGATTGTTGACTCCAAGTCAAGGTTCTTTCTATTACATGATAATACATGATAAGTAGGTTAAAGAGGCATTTTTAAAATGTTTGTTAAACTAAATTGAATGGCAAGTGCCTGAAGGATAGACTGAAGGTCCAGAAGTCATTGAATGGGCTTCCCACCATTGTCCAGGGTAACGGTACCTTTCTCTCCTTGGCCCTCAGAGTACCATTTGGTTGGAACTTGTGTATGGAGTGAATTTATTACTATTGCCCAACTACATAGCGAGGGGGTACAATAGACAGAGTTCTGGACTTGGGGTCAAGAAGATTCAACTTCAAATCCACTTGCTGAGTGACTTTGGACAAGTCACTGAATCTGTTTTTCTCAGTTTCCTGAAATTCTAAAAGAGGGATAGCAAATACTCCTAAACTCTTAAGACCGTTGTGAGGATACACTGAAATAATATTAGTAAGTGATTACCATAGTGACGGGTATATATTAGCCACTTAATAAATGCTCATTTGCCTGCCTGCCTTCCTCAGTTTTCAGATCTCTAAAATGGAGATAATACCATCACCTGCCTCACCGAATTGTTGCAAGGCTTGAATGAGTTAACAAATAGAAAGAACTTTGCACACCTTAAAATAAGGAACTCTGCACGCCTTAAAATGCTATGTAAATGCTAAATATTATTATTATTAGACAACGAGACTCCCCTGAAGATTGTAAATCCCAAATCTTATGCATGTCTACACAGCAAGCCCCATTTTCAACTTGAGAATCACTTCTCTCAGCTATATCCCCATGAAAGTACTAAATATTCTCAACTCCTATTCCCCCAATAATTGTCACACACTTAAAAATTATCTCCAAGGACAAAGGATGTCTGCCAGGACTAATCAGCTCTCAATTAGCCTCTCTGCCTAGCCAACACCACCCAAGAAATGGTCAATACCACTCATAGAAAGGTGGTAGAAATTAGTGTTCAAAGAATATATTAATGTTATGCTAGACAGCATAAGGAATACCAACTTGATCAGTAGATGAACATGAAATCCCCAGCTGCCTTGAAAATGCCATCTGCCCCTCTTCTCACTCTCCATTTCCCCCTTCTACTTCTGACTCTGGATCGGTAATCACATATGGCCATATTTCCATTATCTTGGATGGAACATGTTAAGTGGCCACCATACTACCATTGTTCTTGGATAGGGCATGTTAATTGACTGCCTTATTGATCAACTAAACTACCATCCCTGTGTCTCCCCAGAAAATCTTGTCCTTAGCTATCTACTCCCCTATAAGTATTGGCTTTCTCATTAGAATGTAAGATCCTTAAGTTAGGAACTCTTTGGCTTCTGTATTTGTATATACTCCCATCTGGAATATAGCAATCATTTGGTAAGTGCTTTTTCATTCATTCTTTCATTTACCTGAGTTAGAAATTGAACTCAGCTCTTTTTTACTCTAATAACTTTTAGGCAAAAAACTAGTGTCCCATTTCTCTCTACCAGCCTCTATACACCCCCCTCCCCAAAGCTCCCAGACCAGAAACAAGTTTCTTGTTTTCGTTTTTATTATGTTCTCTTATCTTTTGGTCTTACAAATTGTTTTCAAGTCATTCATTCAAGTGATTACTTTCAAGCATAAGGAATGAGTGCTGCCCCTTCAGGTTGACAACCTTTTCACCTGACCAGCTTAAGGACTGGGTCCTAGGGTATCCAAGTGGAAGATTTAATGGGACTGGTCTCCATGTTTTCCTCAGTTGCCTCCAGATTCTTCAGAGGATATAGAAGAAAAGCTTTTCCATGGTTCATGTTGGCCTGGTCTCTGCAATAAGAATTAGGAAACATAATTATAGATTGTGGTACAAACCCTCATCTGGATTATTGCAAGAACCTTCTATTTGAAGTTTCCTCTTATTCCCCTCCATTCTCTACTCAGCTATCAGAGATCCATTTTCCTAAAGGACAAATCTGATCCTGTCTCTTATCTTCTCATCTCTACTTCTTGGAATTTCTAGTTTCCTTCAGAACTCAATTCAAATTTTATCTTCTACCTAAGAACTTTCCCGATCCAAGTTGCCATTGTCTCTATCCCCCAAAACTACCTTTTATGGCCTGGTTGCATGACCCTGGATGGCTCTTTCAACTGGAACAGCTGGAACTCCAGCCCAGGACTTACTATCAGTGTCACTGGAGAAAATCTTATGGTTAGATATGCAGATGGAGGCAATAGCTGGGGAATAAGACATTACCAGGATGGGATTGTTCAAGGTCAATGACACACAAGAACCCAAGATAGAATTCCATATTAGCAGTGATAGAAATAAAGCCCAAGATTTATACCTAGATCTAAGAAAGGTCCTGGAAAGAAGCAGAGTCCTAATTTCAAGCTGAAGGATTTGAGGATTGGTTCAGAGAGGAGGAGTGGAAGGAGACAAATAGTATGACTTTGATAGCATACACGCAAAGACCTACCCATAAGCATAAGGGAGACTGAAGCCTAAAATGGTGCCAGCTGGCTCCACTCTCAGACTTCCAAAAACCTATCCCCAAATAAAGAAGCACAATATGGTCCCTGCTTCCAATGGCCTCTATGGAATCTATGGATCACGGGTTTACTCTAATCCTTGGCCGAAGGAATGTTCCAAGGTCTATGTCTTCATTAGCCCCCATAAAATTTTTGTGGGATTGCAAACAAAACCTCTTTCATGTAGAAATGAATCCAAAAGATCTCTGGACCAGAAAATCCCTGTCTCAGGCAGAAATGGTCCCAAGAGAATCTTTAGGAGACACCATGGTGCAGTATTAAATTCAAACCGACTCTCCCACCCCATTCCCACCAGCTCTGGTGGCAGAAAAGTCAGATTTGAATCTTGGCTTTGCTATCCGTATGACTGTATGGGCAAATCACTTCACTTATGAAACATGAAGCATTTATAAAATGAAGGCAATTGAGAGAATCAAGCATTACTCTAATCATAATGTCCAAGCTTGTCCTTGAAGCTAGATGAGGTGAGAAAATGTACCTCCTTTCCCTTTCTTTGTAGAAGTGGACCATCATGGGGGTGGAATATTGCCTAGCCAGCCTTACATGAAGCATTTATAAAATGAAGTCATTGGGGAAACTCAGCATTACTTTAATCATAATGTCCAAGCTTGTCCTTGAAGCTAGAAGAGGTGAGAAAATTATACCATATTCCCCTTTCTTTGAAGAAGGGGGCAAAGTTGGGGGTGGAGTATTGCATAGCCAACCTTCAGCAGTCAGTGCATTGGTTAGTTGTGCTGAATTGTTTTGTAATCTCCCTCTGTTACAGGGGATGGATGGGGAATAGGGAAGGCTCATGTTAGAAAATGATAATATCAAAATTACAGATGACAATTTCCTAATTTAAAGAAGAAAATGCAACATTTTAAAAAATGAATGAGTTAAATTGGATGAGCTCTAAGATCCTATCCAGTTATAGATCTTTGATCCTCATCAGGTTTTTCTTTCAAATGGGAAGGTACAGAGAAAATCTCTACATTATGACACATATCCCTCAATCAACAAGCATTTGTTAAACAATAATTATTAACAATAATAATACCTTTTATTTATATAGCACTTTAAGATTTACAAAGCACTTTACAAGTATTATCTTATTTGGTCCTCACAACATCACCTTGGGAGATGGGCACTATTATTAATTCCATTTTACAGATAGTCTATTAGGATTAAGTGACTTGCCCAGGGTCATATAGCTAGTAAATATCTAAGGGCTAGATTTAAACTCAAGATGTTCTTACGTCCTTCCATGTAGCTCTGCCTACTATGTGTCAGGTACTATCATAGGTATGCTAGAAATACATCCCTCCTTCACAAAGAATTGGAAAGAACTACTGTGTGATATTTCTTCTCTGGGGTCTGGGCCAGCTCCCAAATATAAGCCCTGCTCTGAGAAGCATGTCGTAGGTTTTCATAAATCCATTTGCCATGACACCCGGCTGTACCCGAGACAAGCTGGGCCCTGCCCTGCTTCCCTTCCTGCTGTCTCACGCTGCCTGAAGCAAAGTAAGCTGGGGGAGGGAACACAAGGCAAGATTTATGCCCATAGACACAAGCAGCCTCTGGAATTGAGGGAGTCATCCATCTCACCAGGGACAAGAGGAAGGGGCTCAAAGCAGGAGAGACAGCTCCGCTGGAGGCAGAAGCTAGGCCAGCAGTGGGGCACCCTGGGGAGGGGAACTGCCACCAATGTCACTGAGTCCCAGGCATTGGACTCCAAAGCAAGAAGGGATCTCTGGAGGTACCATTGTCCAGTCTATCACCCTTCTCAGCATCCCTGACTAGGGATCATCTAGGCTCCACTTGGACCATTTGAGGGAGTTCCTATCATTAAGATGTTCTTTCTTAGAGGAAACGAATCTATCTCCTTGAGCTTCCAACCATTACACTCAGTTTCTGCCTTCTGGGGCCAAGGAAAATACAGTTAATCCCCCTTCCACAGAACAATCTTTCAGATCTGCATACACGCACACATTCATAACACATACACACTTTCACATAAGCAAACACATACATATCACCCACACATACACATATGCAAACATACATAACACACACATCCCTATACTATACAAACAATGATAGCTACCGCTCCAAAAGTTTTCCCTTCACCAGACTAAATCTTGGAGCCATTTTAAAACTCCCTCCTCCTGGAATTATTCTGCATTTATTTGTTTTATTTATTGTTTTCCCACAATAGAATGAGGAAATGGATAAACAAATTGTGGTGTATGAATGGAACAGGATATTACTGAGCTGTAAGAAATGATGAGTAGGACAAATATGGAGAAGCCTGTGAAGGCAAATATTAACTGAAGAAGAAGTGAAGCCAGGAAAACAAGGTGCACAATGGCTGCATTGTCAATGGAAAGAAAATAACACAAAAGGAAATGCAACATGATTAGAATGACCAGACTTGGTCTGAAAAGAGTTCACCTAATATGCCTCCTCTGTCTCTGTCTCCCTTGTCTTCTTTCTGTCTCTTTTCTGCCTTCCTTCTGTCTCTATCTTTGTCTCTGTGTCTCTGTTTCTCTCTGTGTCTCTGCCTCTCTACATGTCTCTGTCTTTCTCTGTGTGTCTCTCTGTTTCTCTGTGTGTGTTTCTGCCTCTCTCTCTGTCTCTCTGTTCATCTTTGTCTCTGTGTCTCTGCCTCTCTCCATGTCTGTCTCTGTCTCTGTGTGTGTGTATGTCTCTGTCTTTCTGTGTGTCTCTCTGTTTCTCCGTGTGTGTTTCTGCCTCTCTCTGTGTGTCTCTCTCTCTGTCTTTGTCTCTGTACACACCTTAAAGTAATGGACTTTGGGTACAAAATGCTATATATACTGTCAGAAGAATAGATTGTATTAGTTGGCTTTGATAAACTGCCTTTTTCCTTTCTTTATTATTCTTCTTCAACACGCAGGACACACTGTCTAGGGAGGTAAATTGGAATATAGTAAAAAAAAAAGTTATATAGAAACAAAAGAAACATTAATAATAATTTTAAATGTCCATTAGACCCCATTTCCCCTGGACTCTAGTCTAGAGGAAGAACAACCAGTTGTCATCCTCCTTAAAACCCTTTCAATAAATAATTAATGTTACTTTTTCACCTTCTCTTTTCTAAGGTAAATGGTTCTAATCCCTATGCTACCACTACTAGGTATGTTCTTGGGAAAGGCAGTTCCGTTCTATGAGTCTTACTTTCCTCAATTGTTAAAAAAAAAAATAGAGTTAATAATCTCTCCACAACCTAATTCCAAAGACTACTATGAAGGCAGAAGAAAATATGTAGGTGCTTTATAACTATAAATTACAGAAGAAATATCAGCAATTCTCTTGTCCACACCCAAATGAAGATGCAATGGGCTGGGTTCTGAGTTCTGTTACTTCAGCAGGGATGGAATAGATAATAAAGAAGCTTTTACTTAAATGTCAGTTGTGCCCCAGCTATCAAGGATTTTGTTGTTCCATCATCCAGTCATGTCCAATTCTTCAAAATTGTCCAGGAAATCTTCCTGTCAATGATACTGGAGTGGGTTGCCATTTCATTGTGTCCCCATTTTACAGATGAGGAACTGAGGTAAATAGGGATTAAATGACTTATCCAGTGTCACACAGTGAATGTCTGAAGTCAGATTTGAACTCATTTCTTCCACACTCTAGGTCCAGTGCTCTATCCCCTAACTATCCCCTAGTATCCCTGGAACTAGAAAAGAAATAGTCATTTCCCTCAAGAACTTTACATTCTATTAGAGGAAACAATAGAGAGAGACAGACAGAGAGAGAGAGAGAGAGAGAGAGAGAGAGAGAGAGAGAGAGAGAGAAACACAAATAATGGTGGGGAGTGGGAAGAGAAGGAAGATGATATTTAAAGAAGACTAAGAATTCCAGATGACACAGTGGATAGAGGGTTATATCTGAAGTCAGATGACTCAACTTCAAGGCCTCTGACACTTAGTAGTTTTGTGACCCCAGAAAAGTCACTTAACTATATTTGTCTCAGTTTCCTCATCTGCAAAAACAAATTAGAGAAGGAAATGTCAAATCACTCCACTATCTTTGCCAAGAAACCACCCCCTCCCCAAGGAGTCACAGAGTCAGACATGACTGAAAAGCGACTGAACTATTACAAGAAGAATTCTTTGAGTCCAGGGGGGTGAGGACATTTCAGGGGTTGAGACAGAAAATGAAATGTCTTGTGTAAAGAAGAGCCAAAAGGTCAGTTTGGCAGTACTGGAACATGTGCATTTTTTTAAAGCTTCAGCACTTTCACCAAAGGCAATGTCAATAGCCAAGTTCAACAAGAGAGAACATGGCACAGTAACAAAAACACTGGACCTGGAGAGTGAGGAAACCTGAGGTCACATCCTCACTCTTAAACTTACTAACTCTATAACCTAAGTCACAAGTCACTTCCCTTCTCTTAACTTCAGTTTTATCATCTATAAAATTTAGATGATAATACTCATTAAAAAACATATAAAAATGCCTTACACTCTTAAACTATTATAGCAATGTAGAAAAAGTCACGTAACTTTCTTCACTTTCGTTTCCTCATTGGAAAATAAGGAGAGTTAAACTAAATGATTTCTTAAGTTTCTTCCAGCATATTATTCTATAAAACCATGGCAGTGAGGGAGATAAAGAAAATTATTTGGGGGCATAGAAAACTCAATCCCAATCTCAGATAATTTATTTTAAATGCTCAAATGATGGAAACTAGGATAAGTAATGGAGGAAACAAGAAACAAATACACATTTTTAAGTGTGTACATTTTGCACCAGGCATTGTACAAGGCATTGTGCAAGTTGCTAGAGATAGAAATACACAATTGAGACCATCTCTGGGCTAAAAACCTAGCTTACATTCTACTGGGGATAGAGAGAGATAGGGGTGATCAACAACACATTCAAAGGTGAATAAATACAGGTCACAAATACAAATGAGTAATTTTCTATGACAGAAGCATTATTATTGTCTAAGATATGAAAATCTAGAGTGATATGAGGTGCTAATAATTACAAAATGGATGAGAATTGTTGTTAAGTATATTAGAACAAGAGGGAAGATCAACCACTAATTGAAAAAGATGGAATGATGCTAATGAATAATGATGTGAAAGTTGAAATACTCAACTCCTATGTATTTTATTTCCTTTTTTTATTCCAAAGAGTGATCACTGGACTGGGAAGAAAATAAAAATGTTGAGTAGGGAGCAGAGATAAATGAAATTCAGTCAACATCTGGCTACCCTCCATGAGTTCAAATCACCATGTATAGATTAATTACATTCTAGAAGACTGAGAGAACTGTCCAATATGATTACTTGAGCCACTGACAGTGATCTTTAGAAAATTGTAATGAATACAAAAGGACCTTCAGGACTTCAGGGCAACTCTTGTATCAATCTTCCCCACCACCCCCCAAAAAAATGGTGGGGAGTATAAAAAGGTGAAGTCTACAAACTATAGAACAATGGGATTGGTTTTAATTCTTGACAAGGTTCTGAAACTATTATTAAAAGGAAGTCATTATCACAAAGAACCAACAATGCTTCATCAAGAACATATTATATCATTTATTTTTTGGACATAGACAGATGAGAGAAGAAAAAATAATTGTTGATTTTTTTAAATCAAATTAAACATTAAAAAGTATAGCTCATGATAATTCTAAATTCATTTATTTATCCTTTTTTTTCTTCCTTTTTATTTCTTTCTTTCTTTTTTCTTAGGGAAGTAGGGTCAGAGAAAACAAGATAAATAGCCAGAAAGTTCAAGAGAATGCTGTAGTCAGAATTTACTATAGAGTAATTAGACATAAACATAATATTCTTAGATTTCATCAGCAAAGCAATGGACAAAGTTTCTCATTGATTTGCTTATAGCTAAGTTGGAAATAGATAAGCTATATGAGAGTATATTTAGATGAGTCTGAAACTAGACCAATAATTAGACTCAAGAAGCAGTCATTAATGAAGGGGTCAACATTAACTTGAGGGAAGTCTGTAGTAGAGTGCCCCACATATTTGTCTTTGTACCTGTGCTGTTCCACATGTTTATCAGTGATTTGAATACAAATGATTATCAGATTTTCCAATGATATGAAACCTGGAGTTGTGACTAATATGTTGGATGATAGAATTCAGATTTCAAAAGACTTCAAACAAGCTAAAATAAGATGAAAGTCATTAACATTAAAATCAAAGTTTTACATACTTCAGTTCCTCACATATGCAGAATGGTGAAGGAATGGGTAGACGACAATTTGAAAAGGATCTTGTTTTTTGGTTTTGTTTTTTTTTTTTTTACTATCTTTGGGGCTTGGGTAAGCTAGTTTCTTTATTTTGTTATTCAGTCATTTCAGTCATGCCCAATTCTTCATGATGCCATTTTGTGGGTTTTCTTGGCAAAGATACTATAGTGGTTTGCCATTTCGATCTGCAATTCATTTACAGATAAGGAACTGAGGCAAATAAGTGACTTAGTGACTTGCTCAGGTCATAACTAGTAAGTGTCTGAGGACAGGTTTGAACTCAGGAAGATGAATATTTCTGACTTCAGTCCTGGCACACTATTTACCATGCCATCCATCTTTATTTACTGTGAAAAACAAGGTTGTTGTAATGTTTCATACTGTATTAGCTTTGTGTTTGCAAGGGAACTAAGGATACCCCGAATAAAGACAAAAGTAAGCCAAATTCAGATGTTTCCAATGAAACAGGAGGAATTGAGTCATAGAGATTCTCATGAATATTACTTATTGTGAAGTCTACAAAACTGAACTTAGGCCCATATAAAGTCTAAAGAAACTCTCTCTCCTCTAGTTTTGAGTCATGGTTAACTACATTGCAATGCTTAATCTAGAAAAGAGAAAAATTTCTTCCCCCAATAAATTGTAAACTCTTTGAGAGCAGGGACTGTCTTTATTTGTCATTTCTCCGGCACTAATCATAGTTCCTGGCACATAATAAATGCTTAATTAATGCTTATTAACTATTGATTTAGGGACAACTCAAATGATACCTTCAAATGACTGAAAGCACAGGAAAAATGAACAAGAGATTTGACTCTTTATGCTTGGTCCCAGGAGACAGAATTAAGACCAATAGGAAAAGCTGCTATAGGACAGATTCTAGTTCAAAAGCAAAAGTACCTTAACAAGAAATGAGAGCTCTACAAGTGGAACATACTGATGATTCATGAGGTAGTAAACTCCTCGTTACTAGGAGATGATCAGAAAGAGAACTCTTTGTTGGGGACACCAGAGAAAGAATTCCTTTCCCTTTGGAGGGAAACTAGATGATCTATCATCCAACAATAGGCTCCTACGATTAACAAGGTGATTTCAAATGACAATAACATTCTTTCCTTGATAATATAGAAGGGGGCTAATGGGAGAGAAAATGAAGCAGAGAACAGGTTAATCACAGAAAGAAACCCAGAGACCAAATCCTATATAAGTCTACAATATGTTCTCTTTAGAGAAAGCTTACAAAGAAAATAGACTGCCAAAGCCAGAAGGGACCTGAAAGACAAAGCAAGTATTTCATCTTTCCCCCTCACTTTACAAAAGAGGAAACTGACCCTGGCTCAGAGAGTGACTTGACTAAGGTCACAAGAGCCAAGATTAGAACTCTGGTCTCCTGGCTCCCAATTCTCATGTTCTTTTTTCCCACTGGACCAGATCACTAACAGTCTGGGCCAAGTGTTGTCACTTAACGTAGGAGAGGGTAGCACATAATTATTTCATTTCTGTTTAGGAAGAATAGAAAAGGGAAAGAAAACATTTTTTTTTCTTCACTGAAATACATGGCAAGAGACCTTTGGGGAGTAGCTTTCTGTTGGGAGCAGTCTTTACAGAAATGCTGATCTTCAAAGTCAAGTACAAATGCAAAGACGCTCTGGGAGTGAGTGATCTGTGCATATCCAAGAGCCTTTATGCAAGCTACTCCCAGGCTGGAGGAGTCGGGGCAGGGCACCTTGGAGCCCCTGCCTGACTCACAGTTCCCTACACAGCCCGCCTCTAATTTACTTTGCCAGACACCTTTCCCACCAGGAGCAGGCTGACAAGACAAAATAGACGGCTGCCCGTGCCCCTTGGCCTTGACCTTCCCTGATGGATCAAATGACAGATCAGCACAAAAGGGAGGCTGGGGAGGAGAGGGCATATGGAGGGGAGACAGGCACCCACACAAAGGAAAAGACACAGGGGGCAGATGAGACAGACTTACAGAGAGACAGACACAGACCAAAGGAAACAGAACAAGGCTGATGGGGAGAGCATGCATAAAAAGACAGAGAAAGACAATATAGACAGATATAAAGTACAGAAAGGTAGACATAGGAAGAGAACGAGACAATGAGGAGTGGGAGAAGAGATGCTATTAAGCTTAATCTTTGGGAAAGGGAAATTATTTTTAAAAGGGAGTCCCCAAAAGTCTTAGAGCAATTCTAAGATAGGAAAGCTTTCAGCAAGCTTACAACAAGCTTTCCTAGCTTAAAGCTGCACTAAAACTTTTGGGACATCTTGTATAATGTATTGCTTTATCTTCTATATGCATATTATAACCTTCTCAGTAAAATGTGAGTTCCTTGAGGGTTGTCTGTTTTGTTTTCATCTCTGTATTCCCAGTATCCAGAACACAGACCATGGCACAGAGTAGCTTAATAATTGTCCATTGAATTGAATTTAAATGAACTGTTGCTTTGGGAATACCAGCAACCAGCTTTTTATGCATCCTAGCAGAATTAGCCCCAGAACAAGGACCATATTAAGAAAGGAGATTCCAGTCTCCCATTAGCACCCAGATAGAGCATATCAAAGGCCCATTTTAAAAGGGACTGATTGGAGAACTACCTAGCAGAGACAAAAGCACCTATGAGAGACAGCATAATAAAATGCTATTTTAATAGCATAATAAAATAGTAGAAACCATTCTAAATTGACAATCTAGAAGTCTTTGTCTTCAAATATCAGCTCCAACTATGCTTTCCAGGCACTTGAACCTCTCTGAATGTCAGAATCCTAATCTTTTTCAAGTAGAAATAATAACACTTGTACTACTTATTCCTCATAGGGTCATTATGAAGAAAGAAGTTTGTAGGGTTCTTGATCACAAAATTCACAGAAGTGGGTTCAAACATAAAATAGAAATTAATTTTACTTAAATTAAAGAGAAACTTTGTGCAAGCAAAATCAATGCAAGCAAGAAAAGAAAGGAAACTGCTAATTGGGGGAAATCTTGCATCAAATATTCTGCTAAGAGTTTGATATCCAAGATATACAGGAAACTAACACAAATATATAAAACCAAGATCTATTTCCCAAAACATGAGCAATCAAAAGGATATGAACAAGCAGTTCTCAAAAGAATAAAGAAAAAAAGTAAACCATTACAACTACTTGAAATGGTGTTCCAAGTTACTAATAATGAGATATGAAAATCAAACAACTCTTAAGTTTTTACCTCACATTGAACAAATTTGCACGATGATAAGAGATGGGAATAGTCAAACTTAGGAGGATTAGGGAAATACAGTTACAAAGATATGCAACGCTGGAGTTATAAATGTGTCCAACCCTTCCAGAAAGCAATTCAGAATTATGCTTTAAAAAATGATTAAAATGTCCAGATGCTTTGATGCAGAGATTCTGCTAGGATTATATACCAAAGGGATCAAAGATTGAAATAAATGTTCACAATGCTAGAAATTTTTATAATAGCAGTGTTGGGTTTTTTTTTAAATAACAGAGAACTTAGTGGATACCCTTCAGCTAGAGAATGGCTAAGCTAATTAAGCTAATATAATGGAATAATGTGCAAAAAAAATGATAAATATCAAGAAAATAGAGAATCATGAGAAGATTTACAAGCTTTGATGCAAAATAAAGCAATTAGACCCAGGGAAACAACATTTTTAAATGGCTATAATGTAAATGGAAACAATAACAAAATCTAAACACTGCCTGACAGTAAAAAAAAAAAAGAGAGAACTGCTACTAAGTGTTAAAAATGAGATCTGAAGACTGCAGGCCTCCCTAATAGGAATGGGAATTGTTATCATA
Organism: Sarcophilus harrisii; assembly: GCF_902635505.1. Classification (NCBI taxonomy): domain Eukaryota; kingdom Metazoa; phylum Chordata; class Mammalia; order Dasyuromorphia; family Dasyuridae; genus Sarcophilus; species Sarcophilus harrisii. The sequence continues at coordinate 543,734,617 of NC_045428.1, forward strand.
AGGCTTCAGGCTCTCTGCTGCAGGCAGCTAAGTAGCACAATGGACAGAGCATCAGCCCTGGAGTCAGTAGGACCTGCATTCAAATGTGACCTCAGCCACTTATTATCTATGTGATCCTAGGCAAGTCACTTAAATATCCTCCAAAGAAAAATAAGGTTCATGGTTAGAATGGAAAAGAATTTAGAATCAGAATACCTGGTTTTAAAACCTCCTACTTAGTATACCAGCAATGTGATCTCAGGCTAATTCTTTCCCTCCTCTGGACCCCAGTTTTCCCATCAATAAAAGGAAGAGATTGAATGAGATGATTCCTAAGGCGCTTCTTCCAATGTCTTCTTATCAGATCTTATCAGATCCTTTTTTTAAAAATGCTGCATTAAAGTAGAATCAGTCCAGATGGAAGTCTACATATCTTCGGTGCCATGTCCAACAACGCTCTCATGGGCAACAATTTTAGTTACTTTCAACCGGTCATTGTCACAGATAAATTTTTTTTTTGCTTGAAATTGGGCTCAATGATATATAGCACCATTCCCAAGTAAAATGGGCAGATTCTAAACAGCCTTTGTAATTTTGCCCAAATCTGTACATTTTGCTGAGCCCTATTTTCTCCCACAGATGAAATATAAACAAATTGCTAAATTTTTGAAACTAGAAAAGACCTTACAAAACAAAATATAAAGCAGGGAAAGACATAAAAACAAAGACTCATTAGTTTTGATCTGGAAATATCTTTGAAGAGCAGTTGATTAATCAATTAGCCAAGTATTTATTACATATCTCGGTGTCAGGCAATATGCAATGGAATTGCAAAGATGAAAGTAACACAGTCTTTGCCCCAAAGGTGCTTATATACTATCAGAAAACTAGCAGATCCAAAGTCTTCATTTTCAGATGATGAAATTGTTGCCCTAATAAACAACATAGATAGCAAATAAAAGAGCTGGTCATCTCATCCAGGTTCCCTGGACTTTCTCTTCCCAGTCCTGTTCCTAACTTCCCCACCCCACCCCGAGGCTATTGGGGTTAAGTGACTTGCCCAGGGTCGCACAGCTAGGACATGTTAAGTGTCTGAGACAGATTTGAACTCAGTTCCTCCTGACTTTTTAAACCCTCCAAACCATGTTCTGCTCCTCTTAAATTCAGCCTAAAATTCCCCAGTGCCCAGGGTTTCCTCACTGTTTTCCTCTACTACTCTTTACCACCCTTATAGCCTTCGTACTCTGGACCATTCATCTTTTTCCATTGGCGATTTCTTCCTAGATCTTCCATTTTTGTGGAAGAGCCTAAACTAGCCTGCCTCTGTTCTTTTCCCAGCTCTCTACCTGATTTTCTAGACCTCACAACTATACCTTTGCCTCTCCCTTTTTAGCTCTCTTTTGTATGTTGTCTTGCCTATTAGAATGTAAGCTCTTTGAAGGCAGGCATTCTCTTTTTTCTAGTATTTGTATTCCTAGCACTTAGCATAACGTCTGTCATATAGCAAATAGTTAATAAATGCTCATACCTTTCCTTATTTATTTGCCTGAATCCATATCTACCAATAAGTGAAACAGAATTTTAAAACTGGGGAGGCATCATAGATACTATCTAAACCAAGCTCTTCCTTTTTTTTTTTTTTTTTTTTTTTCAAGTGAGGAAGCTGAGGTTAGGGAGAGGGGATTTATTTGATGAAATTTCCACAGCTAGTGAATTCATAGGATTCTAAGTTTAGAGCTGAAGGGTTCCTAAGATCCTTTAGTCTAACCCTGACCGCCCCACACACACCCCAAGTGGTTAGATGCAGGGTATTGAAACCCATACCTCCACTCTAGATTCAGTATCTTTTCAATTCAATTACTATAGGATGTTTGGGCTGTGGCTTTCAATCTCTGTTTCCTGAGGACCCATCACATGCCTGGGGACCTCTTGAAGGCTGGTACTTGCCTGTTAATTTCTCTTTAAGCTTTTGTTGGCAAAGTGGAACTTAAAAATCCCAAGCTCATTTGAATAACAGAACCCTGGGAAAAACACCCTCTAACCATGGAAAATGAATATTCAACATTCCCACCTTAGCTTCGTCTTGGTAGCCTGTTTCTCCACTGCATATTAAATGGTGCCATCACATGAAACGGGTGAGTGGTAGTTCTGCAAAAGAAAATACTGCCATTATTGAGCTGCCAAAGCTCTAAATAGAGAACAGAAATCAGGCCTGAGGAGATGATTTCAGCAAGGCAGATTCCAGCCAGTGAAGAAGAAAAGGACAGGGGGTTGAGAGAGCTCAGTCCATAATGTCACTTTCTTCCCAGAGTAAGTTCCAAAGACTCTGGTCCAACACAAGCATACCTGGGCCTCCTCACAGGACACAGTAGCCTAAACGCTGAGCCAACAGCATCATGGTAACTGGCTGTAAAAAGCCCTGGACTTGGGACCACCACCATGATGACATGACAGAGAGGGAAGAGCATAGCTTCTAACTGTAGCTCTACCCCTATTACTGAGTAATTTGGGGCAAGCCATCTCTCTGAGGCTCAGTTTTATCAGATCTTAATTTTTTTAAATATCATAGATTCCTTGGGCAGTTTAGCTAAACCTGTGGAAACCCTTTTCAGAATAAGTTTTTCAAATGCATAACAAAGGAAACCAATTGAAATATAGTTATCAAAATCTTTTTTAAAACAAGTTCACATGATGTGGTACAGCCACTGCCATTGCCAGGAATAATGTGAATTCTAACTAAGCCCACCCTGTTCCCATTGTCAACCTTATTCCACACAAAGGGAGGCCACATTCCTGGGACTGTTTTATCTTGTCTATTCAAACCACCAAATCAGTAAGGACCCTGCAGATAAGGGACCCTTCTTTTTCCTGAGAAAGAACACTAGAAATATTCTTGTCCTACAAGTAACCTTGGTCACCAAAGCATCCTCATTATCCTGTATTAGCATATCCTTCTTCCTGTGTTCCCATCATGCATTTGCTGATTTAGATATTATGTGCTTGCAAGTTTGTTCTCAACTAGGAACCTCCCTAATTCCTTTCTAACTTTCTAGATCCCGCCCTTACTCCCCCCCCCCCTCCCTCTTTGCTTCTGATTTTTAAATGCTCCCTTTCACTCTCAGCTGGCTGCTAGGACATCTTGATCAGCCTGTTATACCCTTTTTATGAAATAAAAGGACTTCTTGTGGCTATGATAATACCTTTTATGAGTTTTTCACATTCCAAGCTGCTCTCCCAGAACCTGGTGCTTCATCGCATAAAACCCAGGTTAAGAAACTTGGACAAAATGATTCCTAAAGCACCTTCTAGAGCTACATCTATGAAGTCTTATACTGCATGATTTTGGGCATGTCCCTTCTCTTCAGTTGCCTTTTCTGTAATATGGAGGTGATCTAATTAATATTTACGTAGAACTTTTAAGGTTTTCAAAATCCTTTTTGAAATATCTCATTTGATATCCTTACAACAACCTATGAGGAAGGGGTTATTATCCCCATTTTATCAACAAAGAAACTAAGATTTAAAAAGTTCAAATGACTTGTTTAGGGTTAAACAGCTAGTAAGTATCTGAGGCAGGATTGAAACTCAGATCTTCCTGACTTCAACTCCAGCAATTTCTTCACTATTCCACCTGACTGCCTCAGCCACAGCTGTAGAAATCAAATGAGCAAATGAATATTTATAAAGCACAGTATAAAGGAGCACAGTAGAGAGTTCTGGGAGTGGAGTAAAAAAGGTTTAAGTTCAATCTGTCTTAGATACTTACTTACATTGATCCTGTGTGCCTTAGTTGTGCCTTAGTTTATCTAAAAAATGGGGAGAGATTAATAATACCTATTCCTCCCCCATCCAGGGTGGTTGTTAGGGTAAAATCAGATAAAATTTCTAAAGCCCCTTGCAAACATTTATCTGCTATATAAATGCTAGCTATATAAATGCTAGGTAGTACAGTGGTGCCTGAAGTTAGGAAGACCTGAATTCAAATATGACCTCAGATACATACTAGCTGTGTCAACCTAAGCAACCCTGTTTGCTTCCATTTCCTCATCTGTGAGATGACCTGAAGAAGGAAATAGCAAATTATTCCAGTATCTCTGCCGAAACAAAAAACTTTAAAAGGAATCACAAAGAATCAGAAGTGACTAAAACTACTGAATAATGACAAGTTATTAAAAGCAAGGGATTACTAGGTGAAATGCTGCAGAAATCTAAGCAATTTATTAATAAACTATTTCTCAGTTTACAAAGCAGGTAGAGAATACAGGTGTTAGTATACCCATCAGAAAACTGAGGGTCAGAAAGGGAAGGGACTTGCCTAAAGTCACACAGCTATTTAGTTCCAGAGCTGGAATAAAGAACACAGGGTCTGCTGGAGGCAAGTTATTATCATTGTCATCATCTTCATCATCGTCATTTCTGGTACAGGGTCTTTCAATGTGACAGGCCTGCAATGAACATTTGCTAAAAACAAGTGTCAGATTCAAAAGGAACCTTATGGAGGCATTGTGTCCAATCCCTATATTTCACATTTGAAAATACAGAGATCCAGAAAAGGAAAGTGACTTAATGAATGAATTAATGCCACAGTTGAGAACCACAGCTGGGAACCACAGGCTAGGTTTCCTCCTAAGTCTCAGCTCAGAGTTTTTTTTCTCCCTTACTACATATCTCTTAATTTGCCAAAAGAACAAAGGAATGAGGGAATTCCCAAAAAATGCCAATTCAACTCTCTCATTTAACAGATGAGGAAACTGAGGCACAGAGAGGAAACATGGTTTGCCAAAGAGAATGGGCAAAGTTTCCAGCCCTACCACTGATTCTGAGAGATTTTCTCGTTCTTTGTTTACTGTTGTTTTTGTTTGTTTGCTTGTTGGGGAGTGGGCGCTCAAGTCAACTTATTGGGCATATAGTCTAGAAAGGCTCACAAATTGTTTTCAGAAAAACCGTTACCCAGTGTTAAATACTTTCCCTATCTTGTGCCTATGAAGTTCATTAGTTTGAACTTCAAACTTTGCATTTATTTCTATTAAGTTTCATCCTCTTGGGTTCTGCCAATGATTCTTTGGGATCTCGGGTTTGCCATTCAATGCATTAACTAATTTTTCCCAGCTTCATGCCATCAGCACATTTCACACAAGTATGTCATCTACTGTATTATATGTTTTGATCCAAGTCCCTGAAAAGAAGGTTAAGTGGCAGAGTGGCAGCTAAGCTCAAACCTCTGAGATATCCCCCTGGAAATCTCATTCCAAGTTGACATTGAACCACTAATGAGTGTTTTTTTTGTACCTGGACATTCAAACAGTTCTCACTTTGCCCAACTGTACATTATCTCTCTACTTTGTCCACAAGAATAACTCACAAAACTATCAAATTCATTGCTTTAAAAATATTATCAGGAATGTGACATCCATGCCATACTATCATATGACAGAATATTCTTTCCCCATGAACAAATGTATGTCTTTCAGAGGAGAGTCTCTCCACAGACTTACAGTCTTTGAAGTTCTCCTATTTCTTCCAGCCATTTGGTGTAGCAAAGAAAGTCATCATGATAGAGCCAAAAGAAAACTGAATTTGGTGGGACCCAAGAGATTCCAGTTCAATTCTCACCTCTCACATAGGCTATTTATGTGGCCACAGGTAAGTTACTTTATTGCTCACCACCTCAGTTTCTTGATCTGTGAAATGGAGATAACCCTTGTACCACTTCCATCACAAGGTGTTAGATTTAGAGTTGGAAAGGAAAGGAAAGAGCTAAAAAGACATCTAATCCCACTCCCATCATTTTGTACATGAGAAAACTGAAATCCATAGACTTTAAAAGATTTCCTCAAGATCTCACAGTTCCCAAGTGTCAGAATATGGATTGGAACTCAGGTCCCCAATTCCAAACCTAGTACTTTTTCTACTTCAGCATGTTTTCCTCTCATTGGAGGAAAGTGTCTCATTGATGGTAAAGTATAATCAAAAAGCAGAGCTAGTTGTTGTTATTGGTAGCAGCCTCCAGGCTCATCAGAGCCCTCATGTGTCCCTGCCACCCAAATCTGACCCTTCTGCAAGGTCTCTTCCTGCTGTTCTGATAGCCACAAGATCCCACACGTGAGCCTCTCTGGCAGACTTTCGGAAGTACATGTCAGGAATCATTTATTTTGAAGTCTATCCTGCAGCCCTCCTGGGGTCACATCACCCACAGTTACAAGACAGCTTTGCCCAACTTTTAAAAAATGAAATTAGACAAGTTTTGGAGGCCAAACCTTTTGCTGTTAACTCCTTTGATCAGCAGTGAATCTTTTAGAATTCTAACCAAAGGAAGTGCCCTCCAACTCCCTCTCCCCCCAAACACATATACCAGCCCATCTCCTCTAAACTGTCAACCTCAATTATGTCTCTCTTGGGACCTGGCCTGGACTTTTGCTAGAGGAATAAATAGTGCTTCCCTCTCTTTCTTGCTTTGTGGATGAATCTGAGATTTTTGGCTTCCTACTTTTAACACAACTTTTGGAGTCAAGAGATGGGGGAAGGAAACAACATCAATGAAAAAGCAAATCAATTGCCAATGTCAGGTTCAAATAGATGTAATCCTACCACAAGGTATTCAGCATCCCAGAGGCAGGTAGACAGGGATTAGGGGACAAGGATAGTAAAAGTTGAATCTGGAGACTTTGTACATGTGTATGGGGGCAGAGAGGCAAGATGGAGAGGGAATTAGAAGTACCATGTACAATAGGAAAAACACATTGGATTTGGAATTAAAAGACCTCAATTCAAACCTACCTCTGCTACTGACTCTTTGCCACTCCCTTCTCCCATCTGCTCCATCCAAACTTGTGTTCGGTAATTGGCTCCCCTTAACCCCCCCACCATGTCTCAGTTATTTCATCTATGAAATGAGATGGTCCCAACTAACTCTCTAAGTTTATAATGTTCCCTTTTCCCATTTGTGTCCTGTTTTCCAGGTTACAAAATCTCTTTCAATTACTTTTCAAGACCATTGTCTTATTTAAGTCCCACACCATATCCCCTTTCCTCCATCGAGGAAGCAAGACAACTACCATCATCCACTCCCATTTACATGCAAGGAAACTGAGGCTCAGAGAGATGAAGAATAGTAATAACATCATAATGACAATGGTTGTAATGGTGATGCTATCTAAAAAGATGGGGCAGCTAAGTGTCACAGTGGAGAGAATACTGAGCCTGGAGTCAGAAAGATTCATCTTATTGAATTCAAATCAGACCTCAAGAGATTACTAGATGTTTATACCTGGGTAAGTCATTTCACCCTTTTTCTTCAGTTTCCTCATATGTAAAGTGAGTTGAAGAAGGAAATGCAAAATGCTACAAAGAAAACCACAAAAGTAGTCATGAGGAATTGGGCATGATTGCAACAACTAAACAACATGTAAAAAGATAAATGAGTATGATGACAGTAACAACTTATATTTCTAAAATATCCAGGTATCCTAACTTCACAAAATGCTTTTTCTCTATCATTAATGTTATTGACTGACAGAGATATGGCTCAGAGAGTTGAAGGGTTTTGAACCCAGAATCTCTGAAATCCCTTTAGACCTTGAACTCCTGTGATTTTCTATGGAAGATTGCTAGTTTTTTTCCTACTTGCTCCCCCAATACTAGACATGGGTTGGAAAGCTGCAAAGAGAAGGGTTTAAGAAGGGTCTTTGTCTTACCCTATGATGAGCCATTATCAGTAACACCCGAGTCCTCCAGACTAGTGAGACTAGAGAGGCTCTCTTCTCCCAAATCCCTCCAACCCTTAAACAAGATTCATTCAGAAATGCAGATTCCCCCCAATAACAAATCTCCACTGTCCTGTGGAAAACAAACCAGAACCATGATCATCTCTCTCCCCTTCACTAGTTGCCAGTGAGCAAGAAGCTGATCTCAGAAAGAAATAGGGGACATCACAGATTAAAGATTAGAGGACCTAGCCACTGGAGGCTGGGTTTGGAAAGATGGGGTTTCTTGACAGAACAGATCCCACACAAGATCCCTAGCACGAGTTCAAAGAGTTTAGGGGGCAATGCAGCTCTGCAAATAATCCTCTAATAAGTAGGAAGCCAAAAATCTCAGATTCATCCACAAAGCAAGAAAGAAAGGGGACAGGAGAGTGGGAGAGATAATCAGAGTCAAATTCAACAGCCAGCTTCAGTTTCCCATGATGAGCCTTGAAGCCATTTTAGCACCATTGCTTCAAAAGAGGCAAGTAAAGCTGTTTCTCTGTAATATGTACAGATAGAGCCATGGCCACAGCTGAGTGTACCATTCATAATCTTTCCAGAATGCTCCCCAGGTATTTTAGCCTCTTCTGGGACTATATCAGTGTAAGAAGACTTCAAACCATTGTGTCATTGACATGTGATCACTGACACAGAGGTGCCCAGAATATTCCTTGAATATGGAAAAAGCAGCTGACATTGACCTTAGGACACCGACCCATTCAGGAGAGCTCAATCCATCACCTTTCTGGGTTTCTCCATACCCAAACCTTGGACGGGTCAGCAGTGTCACTCAGCTTACAAGAACTCTAGGGGAATACTTAAAACAGACACAACATGCCCACAGACAAAAAGAGAAAAAAATACCCAGGGATGCTAGACCACAAAGGCCATGTTAGTCAACTATGTACTAGTTTCCTTCTTAACTTCTTTCTCTAAGCACTAGGAGGTATCATCTTCTGTCTACATGTGTCTATCTTCTTTATAACTTCTTTCTAACATCTGTGCTTCTTATGGCTTTATACATTCTAGAAACAGCCACCCCTGAACTGGGAAAGATACTCAAGTATTGCCTACCTCAGTATTGACTACAACCTGTTGCCTTCCCACCCCTATGTCTCACTTCCACAACTGGACTAAGACTTATCTGTCACTAGATTATCTTTAAAGTCCCTTTCAAATTCTTATTACCCTGTGATATTATAAATTTATACCTGAATCAACAACTTACAATGGACTGAACCAACAGGTTTCAGCATGTTGAAGGATTCACTCAGAAGATTGCCCATCAGCTTCTGGAAACTGGGGTGAATTGATGTATTGCTGGGCATTGTGATGTCTGCCCGATGGACTGGCAGTGTAATGTCTGCTGTGCAGATGGGCACCATAACATCTGCCATGACAATAGGTACGGTCATATCTGCCATGTGCACAGGCACAGTGAGGTCTGAGGTGTGGACAGGGCCTGTGAAGTGGGAGTGGCCAGGCTCCATAAGGTCTTGGATAGTCTCTATGATATCTTCTGTGTGCAGAGGGCTTGAGAAATTGGATGTGTGGACAGGAACTGGGAGACTGGGCACTTGTATGGACTCTGTGATTTCTGAAAAGTACAAAGAGCCCACACAATTGGTTCTGTGGATGGGGACAGTGATGTCTGCTGTGTGGACAGGCACTGTGATATCCTCTGTGTGGATGGGCACAGTGACATCTGCTCCATGAATGGGCACCATGATATCAGCAATGTGGACAGGAACTCTGAGATGGGTTGTATGGATAGGGCCTACATGGTTGTCTGTGTATATGGGCATTGTGAAATCCGAAGAGCGAATGGTCACTGTGTTCTGGGCTGCTATGTAAGTAGAGCCCCAGAAGTTGGCCGCAGTGTGAGTGGTCTCTGTGCTTGCCTTCTTGCTGGATGTTGTGGGGTTGGCCACAATAATACTTGCCATGAGGGTAGACTCTGTGACATCTGCCTTGTGTCTGGACACTTTGGGGTCTGCCTTGGGAGCAAGTGCCTTTGAGATGCTTTGCCAGGTGAGTGGGCACTGTGACTGCTGTCCCTTGGATAGACACTTTTACATCAGCCATGTAGACAAACACTGTGACATCAGCCATGAGACAGACACTATGACATCAGTCCTTTGGACCGGCACCGTGACTGCTTTCCTTTGAATGGGCAGGCACTACATGTGACCTGGGATGTGCTGACTGTGCATGGGCTCCGGGATGTCCAACTATAGATAGCCTCTCCTCTCCATGATGGTGTTTCATGGGTAGGGAGAGAAAACCCTATTCAATGGAACCCAATGTACTCATCATGGGTGGCAATCAGAGTGGGTTCAGATCTGATGCAGATAAGACAAATGGGGCCTTAACCACTGAATCTCTGCTGTCCTGGATCACATATAGCTAACATCAACCCCCTGGTGTCTAAAGGTCACAGAATGAAACCACTGGAGTGACGTCAACTCGTGCACATAGTAGAATGGATGCTTAAGACCACTGTGAATGTGGAGAAACACAGCATGGGGTCTGTAAGCACATCATCTGCATATCTAATCTACCTCCTAAGTGCTGAGTTCACTGACTGCTGTCACAGCACTCGACCACATAGAACGTGTCACAATGCCTATCCCCATAAAATGGCTAATCTTCAAAGATCACTAGCATCAGGTTCTGACGCTGCCTTATTTCTGTTTTCCATCCCTTCGGGAAAAGATGGATAGAAGCCGCAAGGTCTGAGCACTGTTGTATGATCATACCTGTACTTTTGTTTCATGTGTCCACAATTCCTTGAACTGTTTGTTGTATTTTCATAGATATGTGACCAATCTTTTCTCCAGCAGCATAGTCCTTATTTGCAGTATCTCTAGTGTCTTTAGCAGGTATATCGAACGTGGGGACTTCGAAACCTTAACTGAATACTTGAAGGGAATTTATGTTGATCATGATGTTTCAAAATTGGGTCCTGACAATTGCCCCTGACACTGTGTAGGTTTGGTGGTGTCTCTCTGTGGAGGGTCACTGTGACATCTGACATGTGGATGGGCTTTGCATCATCTGCGCTGTGGGCAGGAGGCTTGATACCTGCTGTGTGGACAGGTACAGTGACATCCACAGTATGGAGGGGAACGACAATGTCTGTCTGTGGATGGATCTTGAGATTACTGCACCCAGGTGATGGTTTCCAGGCAGGGGTGGACAATATTCTTTTGAAAGGCACCTTGACGTCAACCGTGTGAAGGGGCACAGTGAAGTCTCGCTCTTGGTGGATTTTCTGAACTGAGAATGTCTGTCTTCCGCAAGATTGACTGGACCTCTGAGATTTTTCTATAATTTGACCCTGACATTTGGACAAGCGCTGTAAGACCCGCTGTACAATTGGCAGCTGCGGTGTCTCCCGGGTGTATATTGTCAGGTTGGTTCTTCTCTGGATAGGTACCATGAGCTCTACTGTGCTGATGGGTACTGTGACATCTGCTTTAAGCAAGGGCGCTGTGATATCTGCAGTATGGACAGGCACTCTAACTGAGGTTATGTCGACAGGCATGGTGAGAATTGGTGTGTGCACGGACTCTTGTGTTGGTAACATATACAGGTACTATGACTTCTGCCTTCTATAAAAGACTACTGGGTTAGCTAGAGAATAGATGGGCACTGAGACATCTGCCATGTGGATGGGCATTGCAGCATCTGCACCATGGATAGGCGCTGTAGTGTCTGTCAGGTGGATAGCCACTGAAATATCTGTCAGGTGAAGGGGGATCACTATGACATCTATCTGTGGGAAGATACTATGACAACAGCCAGAATAAAATGGTCAGTCCCAACATCACCAGCCTCAGGAAACATTCTGAAACTCTCATTATCTAGGTCTATGTTCAAGTGTTACTGCTGTCAGAAAGAGATTGGAAGAAGTGGATCCTGGGGGCTTGTTGGAGCTTCTGTCATGTCTACACATTTGTTTCCTTGCTCCACGGTGTCCTGAATTTCTATGTCATTGGAGGGATGTGATCGCCCCAGATTGCCAACAACTTCCACGTCTCACAGGAGATTAGCCCCACTGCCTTCCACTCCAAGTGTTGCTAATTCAGATGTAGTGTCATGGCTGCTCCCAATTCCCTGCCACAAGGCTTCAATAATTACCAAACCCTCTAAAGGAGGTATCAGATGCAGAGTCTTGAGGCATCCATCTTCTAAAGGAACCCTGAATTCTAGGATAATGGTTAGATATCACAGTGATAGATTTAAGGTAGATCTATCTACAGGGGAGGTTCCTTGAGCCCCACCACATAAGAGGATATTGCACTTCATCCATGGTTCATCAAACAGAAAAAGAAAGGGGAAAGGAGAATGAATGGCTCAGCCTCCTGGAAGCAGAAATAGGTTAAGTGAGCCAGAGGGTTGCTTTAATGGTGCAGCTTCTTGGAATCTCAGCCTATTGTGTGATGGCTGACCTTTCTACCTCCCACCTAGCCCAACATGCTACCCCCTAGAAACCATCTCTGCCTTAACTTAAGTCCCAGGTCTTGATCACCCTTTATTATTCACTTCAATCTAATGGGATCTGTGTCTGTACCAAAATAATGATCACAATAATAATGACAACTGATGGTACTTTCAAGATTTGCAAAGCATTTCCAAATATCTCTTTATCCTCACAACAACTCTGAGAGATAAGTGCTATTATTATTCCCATTTTATTTTTTAATGGCACTTTTTTCAATCAGTACATATTCCCTTTTCTCATTCCCACTCTGATCTCACCCCTTCCAAAAAAGAAATTGAGTACAAAAGAAAATTAAAAATCCTGCTGCAAACATGTATAGGCAAGCAAAGCACATTTTTGTTCTGGTCATGTTCAAAAGATTATGTACCCTGAGGTCCATCAGGAGATGGGTAGCATGTTTCATCATTATTCTTCTGGAATTATGATATCCTGCTTGGAAATTCTAATTCTTTCAAAGTTTCTTGGCTTTACCATTTTGCTGTCATTGTATAAATTGTTCTCCTGATTCCACTCACTTCACTCTGCATCAGTTCACACAAGTCTTTTCAGGTTTCCCTGAAACTACCCTCTTCGTCATTTCTCAGAGCACTATAGTATTTATTTGCCTTGCACCATTGGTATTCTTTGAGAACAAAGGACAAGCAACAGCAACCATTTGCTATTTATTTATTTATTCCATGACACATAACTTGTTTAGTCATTTCCAATTTATGGGTATTCCCCTTGCATTCTTATTATTTGTCACCTCACCAAAAAAACTACAAATATTTTTGTATCTCCTTAGTTAGAGTTTGCTTTGCTTAAGACTAATCCCTTCCTTAATCTACTCCCCTGCAATTCCCTCTCCTCCCTTATTTTTTCTTTTTGAGTCAAATGTATTTCTGGACCAATCATGTGTACATATATGTGTGTATTCTTTCCTCCTTTGTCCATTTCTGATGAAGGACAGCAAGTATCAGCTATTTCTCCTACTCCATTCTCCTTGTTTGTATAAATGTCTACTTGAACACCTTGATTATTTGGGATAATTTCCTCTAACTTAACTTTCCTTTTTCATATATCTCTCCCCATCTCTTTCCATTCTTATTATTATCCTGCAAGATTGAGTCACTCATGGTCCTCATATCTCATCAATGTCCCCTGCCCCTCTGACTGAACCCTCTGCCTAAAAGGCAGATGCATGAGGTCTAAAACCTCCATAGGAGGAGGACACAGTCTTCTTCCCTTTTCCTGCCAACAGCACTGCTTTTTACTTTCTTGGAGTGCTCCATCATGTACCAAGTACTTCCCCCCCCCCCAATCCCCTTTCTTCCCCTTGCCCCATAGACAGCAATGTTCAACTTCCTTTTTGTATAATGTCCTCCCCCATTACATTGTAAGCTCCTTGGGGACAGGGATTGTTTTTTCTTTTTATGATATTTGTATCTTCAATATAATCTCCATTGGAACATAGTAGGCACTTAATAAATGTTTATTAGCTGTTTATTATTAACTGACAGTGTTTGACAAACAGTAAATGTTGAATACATATTTGTCATGTAATTGATTGTACAAAAATATCTTTATACAAGGAAAATTAGTTTCAATGTATATTTCTTTAAAAAAAAAACTCATTCTATAATATTGGGCTAACTACTCCTTTGAACCTTAGTTTTAGCTGCAAAATGAAGAGGTTCAGAGATTCATCAACTGGTTCTGGTCAGCCTTTCCAGACTTACATCCCATGATTCTCCTTCCACGCATTCTTATGTTTCAGTTGATCTAAAAATTGGTTATTTTTCAAACTTAGTTATCTTTCTCCTTCCTTCATGCCTTTACTCATATATTTATAGTGTTCATCTCCATGTTGAATGATTCTTGGCTTCCTCCAACACTCAACTCATCTTGTACAGGAAGCCTTCCCTGATTGTGCTAGACCAGAAGTTCTATATATACCTAATAATTTCAGGATGCCTAATGAGTCAAAGAATGAGAGAAAAGATTAACTCTTCTCAGACTTAATGGAAGTTCTGAGTTGAGGTTCTATTTATAGAAGGAGACACTTTGGGGTTATATAGTCTTTGTCTTGGTAACAAATGAGGGCAGAAGGCGTGCCTGTGTACCCCCAGTAACTGATAATAATGCTGGACACAGTGAATGCTTAAGAAATGCTTGTTGTTTGATTGTTTTTAATCCCAGATCTGCCATTAACTCTCTTGGTAAGCTTGAGTCTCTTCTCAGGATTATGGAGGTTGTGTGATAAAGAACATTTTCACTTTCTTCAAGGAGGGATCAAGTTGTGAATCCAGTAAGATGATGGAGATGTGAACATTCTTTGTACCTGTTAGAGAGCCATAGCTCAATAATGTGATTTTCAATGCAATAATTTAACCACATACAAGATCAGCCACATTCACGGTTCACTGGTTAACTCCTCCAAAACCCTTACCTCTCTTTTTTTCTAGCATTCCAATGTCTATGACAGAGCAGATTTATCTATTCCTTCTCTATAGCTGCTGCATACTGATGGAAAATATTCCTCCTCTGCTAAAAATTCTTCCGTGGCTCTCTATTGCCTGCTGAATAACATTCGATCTCGTTTGATTAGCATTCAAAACTTTCTATAATTTGGTCCACCCCATCTCTCCATTGCCTTCTATCATTACTCTCCATGCATGCTAGACTGACCAAAATTGTCTATTCTCTCCTCCTACCTCCAAATACCCCAGATATATAGGACTCTTTGCTCCTGTGCCTTTGCTCAACCGCTATTCCCTTTTCCTGAGATTTTTCTCTTCCACCTCTTCACCTGCAAAATTCCTTACCCACCGTATGAATCTTAACTCAAATGTTACAATTTCCAAGAATCCTTATGGGATACTAAATTGCCAGTGAGACCTCATGTTATATGATTTTCTGTTTTGAACCTTTTTGTATACTTACTTATCATATTGTTATTTATTACATGTTTGAGCTTTATCACCTAGAGATCAGGGACTATTCCTAAACTTCATATCTTGTCTTATCCAGCCTTTGCATAGGACCCTGCACACAGGATGCTCAGCAGATTAGATACACTTTGCTGTTTTGAATGGGATTTAGAAAAAGAGGCTCCTAAGATTTAGACCTGGAAGTGACTTAGAGACCAGTTAGTCCAAATCTTTCACAATCCCACACCCAAGAGATCCACATCTAGCAGTGACCACAAAACCCGCAAAGAATGGTGTGGTAAGACAAGACCAGGAAAGAACACTTTCCAGCAGAGATTTCATGCTTGGTAGAGAATGTAGACCAGCTAGACTAGTGAGGAGTGATCTCAGTGAGGTCAGTAAGATGACATCACCAGAAGACGACACTGGTAGCCCTGTAGCCCTGAAGAGATGGGTTGACACATATGTGCCCTGGCTACATATATTCCTTGTGTATGTAGCCCCTTCAAATATATTCTTTAATTACACACGGTCTCTAAATTTATGTCTTTCCATGTGTGTTTCCTATATGTACAAAGTGCTTGGACATATTGATGCTTAAAAACTATTTATTGAAACCGTAAATGTCCATTAATAGGGAAATGGATAAACTATTTATGGTACATGAATGTATTAGGACATTGCTGTGATGTAAGAAATGATAAATAGGATGTAGACAGAGAAACTTGAGAAGACTTACATGAACTGAGGCAATTTGAAGTAAACAGAGCTAAGAAAACAATAAACACAACTGCAACAATGTAGGAAAGAATAACCATAAAACATACTTTTAAAAAAGAATGTTGAAGAATTGTAATATATAAGCTTAGCTCCAAAGAAGAGATATGAGAAGACTCCCCCCTTCCTGAAACTATTTTCCAGAGTTTGGAAGTCCACAAAGGTTTAAATTACTACTCAGCTTTTCAGATTTGGGAGAGTATGTTGATTGACTTTGATCATTGCTTTTCTCATCTTTCTCTTTTTCATTTTTTTTCTTTTGGAAAAATTATTTGATATATGGAATGACTTTGTGAGAGGAGGAATGGAAGGGATATGTGGAGAAATTTAGATAATGTGAAAACAAAAGATACCACCAAAAATGTAAATAATTACCAGTGATTGAAGATTGGAGTGTCCCTTCTTTTCTCTGGTGGTGTGTGTAATTGAAGAAGAGTGTGACCAAGGGTTAGTGGAAAATATTTTTTTGTTTCTTTTCTTTTTACACCATTTCATTAAATGCTCTTTTGTTGAGAAAATTATTTCCACTGGGTGACTAGAAAAAGTAAATACATTACTGGAGGCTCGTTAGCAATGGCTTTAAACAGATGCAGATCTACAGAGAGCCTTGAACCTTAGGTCCATCCTCATAGAGGAACCAGTAGAGAGTTCCTATGGGATGCCAGGACAGGCAATCATTCCCTTCTCTCCATATCTTCATCTCAGTGAATCTTAGCATAAATATAGACCCCTAACCATCCTGGTCTCTCCTCTGGATAATCACCGTTTTATCATTGACCCTCTTAAAATGTGCTACTCAGAACCTAACACAATAACCCAGATATGGTCTGAGCAGGGACAACTCTATCTGGGTCTGTTTTCTCCTATGTTAAAATTTATTAATCTTTAAGTCACTCCCAGCTCTGACATTTTATGTTCTAAGACCCCTCTCAGCTCTGACACTCTGTGTTCTAAGGGCCCTCCCAGTTCTGACATTTTATGTTCTAAGATTCCTCCCAGCTCCAACATTCTCTGTTCCAAGATCTTTCATGGCATGGTTTCAATAACTCTAATTTCCAATGCTTATCTAATGCATTCTTTTTTCCTGCTGACCTCCCATACCCCTCCCCTTTCACATTTAATTCCAGGCATAGACCCCAGGCAGGCAGGCCGGCCCCATGGCCACACAGAGGGATCCCTTGAGTTATTCCCTCCAGCTCCAAGAGCTGATCACCAATCACTTATTCATGGATAGCTCCCCCTGAGCCAGCCTGCCTGATGAATAGGCTCACCTCCCTACTGGCCTTATTAACACAATAGAGGGCTTGGCTGCTCCAGTGACCTGCCACAGGCCAGGCTGGCCTTCCCCAGTGAAGAGGGGCCCAGAACCTTCGAAACACATCTGAGCCACAGACCAGACAAGAAGTCTTGAAAGAACTCAGACGTCTGACCTCGAGAACAGGAAGGTCGCTCTAGGTGGAGATGAGAAGGGAGGTACATGGGGCATAATAAATTTAACTCTCTTTGTAGCCCACATTAGATGTGACAGGGTCCTCATAGAGGCTCACTTTATAGCTAAAAGGCGCGAACCAGCCCAGAAAGTACGCTTGCCCTGCCTCATATTATCACCATTATTCTTCCTTTCAGTACAACCTGCTTTCTCAGGATGGATAGTTTTATGTATCTGTTTATGCCCTGAATTACTGACCAAATCGAAGGCATCCTTGTTCCTAGAAGAAAAGCCTGGCTCACATGTCCTTTCTATCCACAGTCAGAGAGGAAGGTCAGGGCTGGCTTTCTGGGGACAACAAGGAATCTGGGGAGGAAAAAAAGCAAGAAGAGGACAAAGGACTAGCAAGAGTGATTTCTCCCCAATCCCTCAGTCCAGATTTGGGATCAGAAAATGGTCTTCAATCCTGTCATTTATCAGTTCTGAATAATACAGCTTAAAGACTAGAACCAATGAAATTGGACATTTACCCCAAACTGGACCAATGAAATTGGATATTTACACCAAACTGAGAGACAACTCAACCACCCCATCCCCTCAAAAAAGTGCTCACCCAACCCAGGAGATGTAAGTTCAAATCTTTCCTTGAACACTTCCTTTATCATTTTATCTAACTAAATCAGTTAGTCTCTTAAGCCACAGTTTCATCATCTGTAAAATGGAATGAACATTTTCTTTACAGGATTATTGTGAGGAGAGACAGAGAGAGACAGATAGAGAGAAAGAAAAAGCAAGAAAGACAAAGACAGAGAAAATCAGAAACAGAGACAGAGACATGCATAGAGATAGAAACAGACAGACAGAGAAAGAGAGAGGGACAGAGACAAAGACAGAGCGAGAGAAAAAATCAGAAACAGAGACAGAGACACAGAAAGAGACAGTCAAAGAGACAGATTAAAAACAGACAGAGAGAAAGGAATAGAGAAGAGACACACACAGAAAGAGAAATAGATAGAGACAGAGAGACAGGGACAGAAAGCGCTACAGAGAGAGACCCAGAGAAAGACAGAGATAGGGAGGAGGAGGAGGAGACAAGCAGAGACACAGAGAGACAGGCAGAGACAGAGAAAGGAACAGAGAGAGAATGAGAGAGAGAGAGACAGACAGACAGACAGACAGACAGAATCACAGAATAATGCGAATGAGGCTAGAAGAGATGACAGTGACCACCAATCCAACAACTCCATTTCAAGGATGAGGAACAGATGAGGAAATGAAGAGCTGGAGGGGGAAATGCCTTGGCAGAGGTCACTCAGGAAGGGGACAGTAAGTCTTGACTCCAGAGTTGACATTTTTTCCATTCTACTCTCACTCTCCTTGAGCCCCTATTTTCTCATCTATAAATCGAGAGGAATAATTTTTACCTTCTCCCCTTTGCAGAGCCATTGTCCGGACTATAAATCCCATCTAGTTCCCTAACTTTTCAGATAATGGAGACTGAAGGCCGCAGAGGCACCCAAAGTCACACAGCCACGCAGAGCTTCGAGACTTTGCTCTTCACCTCTGGATTCCACCCTTGCTCTTATCCCTCCTCAGAAAAACACTAGAGAAACTCCCTCCAGAGACCCAGAGCTGAGGAGACACAATAGAGTGTAGGAGATTCATCTGCACTGAGGAAGACCTGAATTTTAATCCTGCCTCAGGCAGCCTCTGGCTAACTGTGTGATCCAGCCGTCAGTCACCTCTCTGAACCTCTGGTTCATCATCTATAAAATGGAGATAATAAAAGTAGAGTTGAATCTGGAAAGAAATTACAAATCATGAAGGCAATTACAAATCATGAAGGCTACAAATCATTGAGTTTCATCCTCTTATTTCAGGTAAATAGAAGTGAAGTGATTTGCTCAGTAGTATCAGCAATAGCTGACACATATCTGTGTCAAATGCTTTAACAATTATTGTCTTAATTGATCCTGGAAGGTAGTACCTGGGAGGTAGTAATTTACTGGGAGGGAGTTTCACATTACAGATGAGAAACTGAGATAGGGAGAGATTGTGACTTACTTAGGGTCATACACCAAGTACAGTCAAGTCAGATTTCCCATTGCACTATACCATGAGGTCTGTTTTGATCATGAAATAATGTGTGTATTTTTCAAGCCTTCAGGTGCCAAATAAATTTTAAGGATCTTCTAATTTCAACAGTTTGCCTCTATTACCCTTCTCCCCAGATTATAAAATCATAGATTCAGAAAAAAAAAAAAAACATGGAGGTCTGTACTTCAATCCCTAATGTTACAGATGAGGAAACCGAGGCTTGAGTTAAGTGATTTTTGTATATTAATATAGGTGATAAGCCACAGAATCAGGATTCAGACCCAGGTCCTCTGAATTCAAATCCGGATTATATTCCCAGACCACTTCAGAGCACAATATTCAGGAAAGAATTCTGATCTCAGTTTCCTGAAAGAATCAACTTCTGAAGTGGTGAAGAAAGAAAGAAGGAAAGAAAGAAAGAAAGAAAGAAAGAAAGAAAGAAAGAAAGAAAGAAAGAAAGAAAGAAAGAAAGAAAGAAAGAAAGAAAGAAAGAAAGAAAGAAAGAAAGAAAGGAAAGAAAGAAAGAAAGAGAAAGAGAGAGAAAGAAAGAGAGAGAAAGAAAGAAAGATGAGGAAAAGTTGAAACAAATCATCATGTTGGGAGCCTGAGCCAGCCCGGCCTTCACTTAAGCAGCGCCATAAATCACGGCTGTGACACTGTGCTCGAAGGCTGCCTGGCAGGGCCCCCGGCTCTGGGTGAGTTCTGCAAGGACACATCACCATGTGTCTGTAATGAACCGGCATCCAGTCGCTGCTTAACCCCTGGCTGCCCACAGCCCACCACCTCTCCCTCTGCTCAGCCAGCAAATGTCAGTGTGCATGCATATGTTCATGCATCCATGCATGCAACAAACATTTATGCAGTGACTACAGTGCACCTGGCAGAGGGCTGAGCTCTGGAGATACAAAAAAAGGAGCAGGGGAAAAAAGGCAGCTCCTGCCATCGAGGGCCTTATATTCTACTGGGGCTAAATTACACCAAAGACACAAATAAGTTGATGTAAAATACACAGAAAGCAAGGTTGCTTATTTATCTCAATTCAATTGAACAAGCCTTTATTAAACTGTGTGCCAAGCACCAGGCTAGGCATTGGGGACTGACATAAAGGCAGTTCACTTTATGTCTCCAAGTCTCAGTTTACTCATCTGCCCAATGGACAAAATGCTATCTATATTACCAACCTCCTGCACGAGATATAAATGCCAACAGTTGACAAGCCTTCCACTTTTATTGCTCTCAAAATAAAATGTCCCATCACTTTTAATGACAGCAGTTCAGATTTAAGGGCTTCCCCAGCCTCTGATCCAGACAACATTGCTGGGAAGGATGCAGCTCTGGCCTGATTATCACCAGAATTTCAGTGCCAGAAAGGACTTCACAACATGCCTGGTTCCAACCCACACCTGGACAGGCACATATTCCCCAGAAGCCTCTGCATAAAGACCTCCACATGCCTAAAAGCTGTGGTCTTCTCAGTGCAGCTAATATGGCATTAATTTATTATAGATGCTATACCCCATCGCTGGGCTACAATCCACTAAAACCTCCAGATCTTTTACTATATGACTCTTTTCTATCTACTTCCCCCAACTCATACTTGTAGTGTTGATTTTTTGTGCCCACATTTTAAACTTTACATCTATCCCTTTGAATTCCATCTGTTAGCCTCATTCTCCAGTTTGTCAAGACACTTTTGGATATTGATTCTGCCATACAGTGTGTTAGCTATATGCCCCAGCTTTTTATTGTTTGCATGGGCCTAGGCTTGATCACAGTCCCTACCTCACAGTAATGTTGTGTAGGGATCAAATCAGATACCGTGTATAGTGCTTTACAAATCTGAAATAAAAATAATACACTATACATGTAAGCTGTATTATCATCATCTTTTTTGAAAAAAAATTCTGACAACCCCCCCCCAAAAAAAATTGGATTCTTCCAAGAAAATTGACCTTCTCCCCCCAAAATATCACTACAAAGTCACACATAGATCATCTCTCAACCTGGTGTCTCCCACTTAGTATATATACTAAGAAATATAAGCTGAATAAATGAATAGACAGGAGTCTGACTCACACCAAATCTGCCTGTATCTCTTTTCCTTCTAACAGCTGAAACAATACTAAAAGCACCCAAAATTTTACAAGATGAGGCATTGTAGAAAGCCCTACATGTGAATTCAAAAAGAATTGGATCTGAATTCAGCTCTATTAGTTCCTTCTTGTCTGTATGACCTTGTATAATCCAAAGATGCACATCAAATTGGAGCAAGGAGACCACTGGGTCCAATCCCATTTAATGCAATCCAGAAAGCATTTGCAAAATGTGCCAGCCACTGTGCAGCTAGCTGCTGAGGATATGAAAACAAAAGTTTAATATCTTCCTTGCCCTCAAAAAACTTATCCCATATTGACAGGATACAATATGTAAAAAGATGAGTGTGTACATGATTATTTTAAGGAAGGCAAGAGCACCTATGAGTGTGGTGGTGGTGGTGAGGAGGTGCGAATGGGAGAATCTGGGAAAGCTTCCTGGAAGAAATGACTCTAGAGTTGAACCTTAAAGGAAGTTAGAGCATCTAAGAGGAAGAAATTAGATAGAAATGCATTCCAGAAATTGGAGCATGGGAAATTGAGAATTAGGGAGAAGTGAAGTAACCTAAATCAAGGTCTAAACCTTGAATGACTATGATTCAGTGAAATTCAGTAATTTGCCTAGAGTCACAAAATAGCAAATCTCAGAGCAAAGATTCAAATTCAGGTCTTCCTGATTCCCAGTTCAGCACCCTACCCTTTATACTATACTGTTTCCACACGTCGTAAGTGGTAGAGACAGTGTTCAAATGGTATGCTACAATGGAAAGAGGATGGGGAATGCAGGGAGATGAGTTCAAATCTCACCTCCACCACTCACTGCCTACCTGACCTTGTTAAGCAAACCACTTTAACCTCTTGGGTTACAGTTTATCTGTAAAGTAAGGAAGTTTAAGTAGATGGTTATCTAAGGTCTGAATCTAGGATCTTACACTCCTTGCCACAGAACAAAAGGAAATCTCCATACCAGATTCAGTCACTTTACCCTTCCCTTCATTTGCTTCTACTCCCAAGTGTCAACACCACTCAGGATGCCCTGTGATTTTGTGTTGACTGTGCACTCCCACGTAATAAATATTCACAATTGCAGTATTTTGTCCTCACAGGATCATAGCATGGGATTAAATTCAGGAATGAAACATGTGATGTTCCCCATATAGTTATTTCACATATATATTTCAAGACTCTCAGGTATACTGTTGCAGACTCACATAATATCAAAGCTTAAAGGGACTGACTCAGCCTGTGAATTTAAGCTATTTAAGCTGATCAACAACACAAACAGGTTGAAAATCATGGAATCTTGAATATCTTCAAGCTAGAAAGAATCCCAATGACTAACTAGTTCGTCCTGCACCTGTTCGAGAATCCCCTCTATGCCCTTCCTGGCCAGTAAGCATCCTGTCTCAGATTGAAGACCTCTAGAGAAAGAGCAGTTTGGGGGTTCAGTAGAGAGATCACCAGACTAGGTATCAGGAAGATCCAAGCTGGGTGACCCTGGGCAAGTCACTTAATCCTTTTGCCTCTGTTTCCTCAAGTGTAAAATGAGCCAGAGAAGGAAATGTCAAACCTCTCCAGTTTCTTTGTCAAGCAAATCCCAAATAGGGTCAGCAACAGTTGAATATCAACAACAATAGAAAGAAGGAATCCCCCTCTTTCCAAACAAGTTCTTCAGACATGGACAATTCTAAATGCTCAGAAGTTGTTATTGATTTCAAGCCTAAATCTGCCTCTGTCTCTGTTGTTGGTTTTGAGGACAAGTAAAGGATCTCTAATGCCTTTTCCAGGTGATAACCTTTAGTTTTTGAGATAGAAAAGCTGAATCCCAGCTTGAACACTTACTGACCATATGATGCTTAGTCATTTAACTAGTTAATCTCAGATTTCTCTTCTATAAATTAGGAATAATAATAAAATCTCTCTCTCTCTACACACACACACACACACACACACACACACACACACACACACAGTTGTAAGGACTGAATTAATTAGCTGTGTGACCATAGGTAAGTCACTTAACCTTTCTGAACTGTGATTTCCTCATCAGTAAAATGGAGGTAATGATGCCTTCACTACTTTCCTCCCAGGGTTGTTGTGAGCTATAAAGAGTCACAGGAATATGAGCTGTTATTATAATTTCTTTCTAACTCCCTCTCCCCTAGGATGCACATAAGTATCATCCCCCCAAGCTCTTCTACTACTCCTTCATCCTGACCCCCAAAGAACTCCCTGCTAATAGTATCTCA
This sequence comes from Sarcophilus harrisii, assembly GCF_902635505.1. NCBI lineage: Eukaryota > Metazoa > Chordata > Mammalia > Dasyuromorphia > Dasyuridae > Sarcophilus > Sarcophilus harrisii. The sequence goes on from NC_045428.1 coordinate 543,758,402, forward strand.
ATCTTATAGGGTCATGAAATTAAAAGCTGGAAGGGACCTTCAAGGTCATCTAAACTAAGCTCCCCCTATTCAAGATGAGAAAACTGAGAATCAAATAAATTATTGACTTGTCCAAAATCATACCAATCCTCTGCCTCAAAATATTGTCTCCAGGACCAGCGTTCCTCATTTATTCAACTAGTACTCATCTACTACTGCTTCCAGTTACCATCTCCATCCCCATCCTGCTCCCCAACTTAACTCAATGTGACAATGGCTCCTCCTGCCTCATCCCACATGCTCACTAAGAACCAGCTTTACTTTTAGGCAAAGTGGATTTTTTCCCTCTGTAGAGCAAAAGACTCGAAATTGACCCAGTATTAAAGATTTCTTTCCTCCAATCTTCTAAAAGTAACAATATTCCAAGGCTGTTGGTAGGAGGCTGTAACGGTTCCAAGGAGATCTTAGACTTCTTTTGAACCCAAAGTGAGTTCTTTCCTATATCTAGCCACTCACACCAATCCTTAATGTCAACTTGATTAATATCCTTGCTTATTTAGCATAAACTTTCAAGATCATCTTGTCCAACCCCTTATCGTACAGATGGGGAAACTGAGGCCCACAGAAAATTGATGGCAGGGATAGGAATAGATCCTGGACTCCTGATTCCCACACCTTTTTCTAAGACAACCCTCAGAAATAGAGAAGAGTTCACATAGTAACGTCTTGGGACAGTGTACAAAACCGCATTTATAACAATGACTTCCCTATCACACATGAATATATATGCCCATACTCAAGTGTCAGGGTTTATAATAGTCCCTCTGCTTCTGAAGAAAGACAATTCAATGTACACACAGCACAAAGTCAGAATAAACAGCATTCTGAGACAGGGCCAGAGGGATTGTGCTCTGGTGGAAACAAAGGAAGAAAGGGAGGGAGGGAGAGAGAAAAGAAGGGAAGGAGGGAATGAGGGAAGGAGGAAGGAAGGGAGGGAAGGAGGAAAGGAGGAAGGAAGGAGAAAGGAAGGGAGGGAGGAAGAGAGGAAAGGAGGAAAGGAGGAAGGGAGGGAGGAAGGAAGGGAGGGAGGGAGGGAGGGAGGGAGGGAGGGAGGGAGAGAGGAAGGAAGAGAAAAGGGAGGGAAGGAGGGAGAGAAGGAGAGAGGGAGGAAGGAAGGAAGGAAGGGAGGGGGGAAGGAGGGAGGGAGGAAGCATTTACTAAGTACACTAGGCAGGTACTGTGCTAGGTGCTTTACTATTGTTTCTTTTGATCCTTACAACTCTGTGAGGTGGATATTGTTATCCCCATTTTTACAATTGAGGAAACTGAGACAGACAGAGCTTAAATGACTCGCCCAGAGCCACACAATTAATAAATGTGTGCAGCTGAATTTGATCCTGTCTGTCCTGACCCTGGCCCATATTCTATCTACTTTGCTACCCAATTGGAAGATGCTTTGGAACTATCAAGTCATTTTAGAAATGGGCATTATTGTTACTGATACTGATATTGTTGCTGTTATTATTATTATTTTCTGTAACATCAGAGATCTGTGTCATCCTATCCCATCAGCTCCCACTGAAATCACTGGGGAGCTGCAGCAAGAGAAGTTAAAAATAGTGATTACGTGTTTGGTGTCGTTTTTCTTTTCCTTTAAAAAAAAAAATGCTGAAATATTTATCCTCTCAGCTTCCTTGGGTGTGTTTCAAATGCTACTTGAAGAGAGTCGGGGAGATGATTTACGCATATAGCCAGGCAGCTGGGCAGCTAATGCTAAAGGGCAGTTATAGTTCAGTCCTGTTTGATCTGCCGCAGGCGGAAGACGTGGCTGCCGTTGGGCAGCTGTACCATTTGCACTTAGAAAAACAGACCGGAGAGCATGCGAAAGCCAAACAGAGCATCCCGGATAGCTAGCCCTTTGTCAGGATGGGCCGGAAAGAGGAGCCACAAGCTCAAAATAGATCCTAGATCTGGAAGAGAATGTAGAGGCTATCTAATCCAACTTTTCGTTTTACAGATGAGGAAACTGAGGCTCCTTGAAGAGAACTGACTTATCTAGGCTCACACAGCTAATAAATGGTAAAGGTAGGATTTGAATCCTACCGCTTCTAATTCAGAGGCCAAAACTCTCTTTGCTACATCAGATTATTGATTCCAATTAGCCAGTCCCCTCATTTTACAGATAGGGAAACTGAGACCCAAAAGTGGAATTATTCAAGGTTTAAGTGAAAATCACAGACTTTCGACACAAGATAGAAGAGGAAATATCAAAGCCAGCCTTTGCCAGAGCAGGAATCCTCTCTGTAATATCTCTGTTGAGTGGTCATCCAGCCTCCAGGGACAAGGAAAAAGCTTGCTACCTCCCAAGAAGCCCATCCCACTTTGAGACAGCTCTGGCTGCCAGGAAGTTTTCATCATAAGCTGTCCTCCTGTAACCTCTGCCTATTGCTCCTAATTCTGTCTTCTGGGTCTAGACAGAACAACTCAAATACTTTCTTTTTTAACAAAAGAACCTTTACCCTAGTTGAAGATGGCAATTGGGTTTCCCCTTCCTCTCGATCCCACCCCTATGTGTTTTTTCCCTCTTGGATAAACATGCTTATTAATACTTATATTGATATAACTCTAATATATCCTCCATCCATTCTCTTCCAATTTACAATCATTTTTCCTAATATGTGACCCCAGGAACTTAAAGTTATACTCCAAATGCAGGGCAGAGGACAGAAAACTTGTCACTTCTTCCTGGATATTAATTTTTTGTGAATGAATAAAATAAATTAATTTTGACTATCTTATCACCCTATTAATTTCATATTGAGTCTACTAAGACTCCCCAGTTATTTTCAACATGAAATCTCATCTAGCTAGTAGCATAATCCTATATTAGTCCAGTAGAATTTTTGAACCCGGAGGAAGTCAGTCTTTACATTTATTGTTTATTGTTTACCAATATTGTTTAAGCACATAATTAATCAATTATAACTGAATCCCATCCTAAAAAGAAATTTCAATTATCAGCGTACAATATGTGTAATCTTGTCCTTATGACATTAGCTGCCTAAAACATTATTTTGCTCATAACATATCTGTGTTCACAGATAAATGAATAATGCTGGATAGGGTGCAATCCATCAAGCATTTATTAAATACCAACTTTGTGCAGAGTGATATACTGAGCAGTAAGAATACAAAGAAAAGTTCAAAACCAATCCCTATCCTCTTGGAGTTTATATTTTACTGGGGATATAGGAGGATATTATATAGACAGATCAGTATGTACAGGAAGGGGAAGTAGGAAAGGTTTCATGGAAAGAATCCTGACCTGAGTGTTGAAGGATGCAAAAAATTCTAAGAAAGGAAGGAAGGAGAATATCCTAAGTAGGTATGTTTTAGTCAGGCTGCTGAACTGCTCTCTGGGAACCATATGTGAGAGAGGCTAAGCTACTCAGCAATAAACTCCTTGGGACTCCTTGTATTTTATCACTGAGGCAATCGGGAGTTATTGGATGTTGTTGAGCAATATAGTCACATGAACAGATCTGTACCTTAGGAAGATGGTCTTAACAATAGTATGAAAGATGGATTAATTAGGGGGAAGATTTGAAGACTAGGAGTCCAATTAGGAGACAGTTACAATTCAGGAGAAAGGTAATGAGGCCTGATCTATGGTCGTGGTCAAGGAAGAGAAGAAGAGGAAAGGAATGTGATGTGAGATGTGTTGTTTCAGCAAGATGAGTTTCTAAAGTCTCCTGAAATCCAAGTGACTCATATGTAACATTATGAATCTGTGATCCATGAAGTCTCACAAACTGGGGGTGGGAGAAGCACTCTCATAAAATTAACTAAGATTCTTAGGTAGTACTCAGGTTGCACCTAAGATTTAAGTCCCCTCAACTTTACCTTCTATGATTGATATCTTGTCTTGCTCTCACTTTCAAACACCTTCCCAGAGGAAACGTGGTAACAATAACACAAGGTTTAAGTTTGATATTTAGAGCCTGCCTTAGGCAAACCAATTGCCCTCATTGAGTCTTTAGCATCCTCATCTATTAACTGAGAAGTTATAATACTTATACTCTACTGTACAGGTTATTAGGGGGAAGTATGAAAAAAGAGATCATTATTATAATCATAGTAGTAGTGAGACTTTTTGTACCTCATTGTGTCCAGGAGACCTTGGGTTCTTGAAAGCTGAGCCAGCAGAGTACAACTTCTCATAGGTTCTACCTTTCCTACTAGAAAGATTTCCAATAAAATCCCTGTGGTAGGCTATATGCTAATTGACATTAGAAGAGTTTTGGTTACAGAGCAGTTACATGGTGAACAGACATCCAATTACAAATCTTTATAAGTGCCATTGGGAGGCAAAATGGTACAATGGATAGGGAGCTGGTCTTAGAGCCAAAAAATAAATCTGGTTTCAAGTCTCACTGCTGACACATACTAACTATGTGATCCTGGGCACTTAACCTCTTCATACTCTAGGTCACTTTATAAGGTCTTAAGTTGCAGAGAAGGTGACAACCTGCATTGACAGAGTCCTTATCTAGTCCTTATTTTCTTATCCAGGAGTTCTTATATCAATGAAATCCAGGTCCAATCTCCATCCCCATCCCTATTATCATTGGCTAGGACTCCACCATTGGCCCTATCCCAAGTGGGCTACGATCCCAGCCATGCTGGAAGCCTGCCGCCATCCAGCTGGCATCCTAGCAGGAGTATAGATTTATATTTTAGCCCTCCCCCACCCAGTACACTCTTCCATCAGCTGTCTTCCACAAAGCATCCTTTTGACTTTCCATTACCTCAATGCAAAGTTTATCCTTAAAATGCTACATGTCATAAGATAAAGGCACCTTCACTCAGAAAGGTCCATCCCTCATCAGCAGCGGTGGTGACTTCCATTATGGGCTGAACTAGTTGAAGTAAGGATTGTGCATCTGATTCTTTCTTCGTGAACAAGTTTTCCACTGAGGCTGGGCCTGGTCATGAGAAGCTATGATGGAGCTTGTGTACCCAAAGGCTGCAGGAGAACAATTTAGCAAGCTATGAATTACACAAAAGCATAAAGATTAAATGAAGAAAATCTGTCTGAACACTTTCTATGCTCAAGGCAGAACCAATAAGATGTGCCTTGGGCAATTTTTTCCAGATGAATCCCTCTTTCCCTACCTAAGTATTTCGCCCACAGCACTTTCCAAGCACTAAGACACTGAAGTCATTTAGGCAGATGAGAAGTCCCCTTGTTCCAGCAATGCCCCAATATAATCCAGTTTTTCATGGTCATGAGGAGAGAGATGCTCCATAACAGAGATATGGAGAGAGATGTTCACAGAAATGCTCAAAGACAGAGGCAGAGAAATAGTCATAGACAAATAGAAAACACTCATGCACAGGAAGACAGGTAAAAGATATGCTTAGAGGCAAAGAGAGGTGCTCACAGAAAAGCAAAAGCAGAGGCAAAGATCCATATACACAAATGGACAGAGATGCTCATGAAAAGAAGTGTTGGAGATGGAAAAATACAAAGAAGGAGATACAGAAAGATGCTCAGAGACTTTGACTCATAAATGGCATTGAAAAAGGAGGGAAAAGGGGAGAAGAAGGAAGAGATAATCAAATTCAGGGAGAAATGCCCATAGAAGCAGAAAGAGCAATATTCAAATACAAATGTAAAGAGATGCTCACAGAAACTTTGACTCAGATATTCATACAGAATGGTATTAAGAAAGAAAGAGGAAAAAGAGAGAGAATGTGTGTCAAAGACAGATAGATATGCTCACAGACATGGAGAGAGGGGTGTTCAAAGATAAATATAGGGAGAGTCTCACAGAGATTCACACACAGATGCCCACCCAGGGTGGCACTCAAACAGATGCTGAAAGACAACAGAAAAAAATTCATAGGTTGAAAGTGAGATGAACATAGAGAGAGTTGCTCACAGACAGAGACAGAGAGAAAGATGCTTAAAGACAGAGAGAAAGGAACTCTCAGACAGAAAGAAGTAGAGAGAAAGGCTCATAAACAAAGACAGACAAAATGACAGCTATAGATTCATACAGATGCTGACAGAAACAAAGAGATGCTCAAGAAAAAGATACTCAAAGACAGATGGAAACAGGGATGCTTAAAGTGACACTTGTATGCTCATATAGAGAATATGCTCAAAGATAGAGATGCTGAGAGACAGAGATAGAGAGAGACAGACGGGGAGATTAAATGGAAACTAAAAAAAAAGAAGTCTATATAATAAAATAATCACATGTGGAGAACTTTGTTCATGGACAGAAATCCAGAAATGATGAAGGACAAAGAGAAATGTTGTAAGAGACTGCATCGTAGGATACAGTCCCCAATTCTAAATTCCAAATTTGCTGATTATATCCATTTCTTCTTTTCATTTTAGTATTTTAAAATTTTTTAACATTTGCTTTTTAAAATTTTGAGCTCCAAATCCTCTCTCTTGCTTCCCTCTCCCCTTCCTGAGAAGGCAAGCAATTTGATATAGATTATACATGTGCAGTCATGCAAAACATATTTCCATATTAGCCATGTTGAGAAAGAAAACACAGACCAGAAAAAAAAAACACAAAAAACAAGAAAAATAAAGAAAGTAAAAATATATATATGTTTCAATTTGCATTCAGTCTCCATCAGTTCTATATCCATTTCTTGAAGGCTTCCAGTAGAATATAATTTCCTTGAGGACAGGAATTTATTCATTCTCTTTTTTTTTCTATCCATAACCCTTAGCCTTGTGTGAGCTTGGAATAGGGCTTGGAAAATGTTTGTCAAGTTGCGACTTCAATTCCTCTGGACAGATCCAAGGTCATCTTGCCCTTGATCACAAGACTCTTTGTTCTCTTACTTTATTACTTCTTGAACTTTGGTCCCTGACTGAAGGTATAGAGAGTACCTGACCTTCATATTCCATAACATGTTTGTCTTCCTGTACTCAGAAATCAAGGCAGCTAGTTGTCAAGTTAGGTGAAGTGTGGGGTTAGGATCAGGAAGACCTGATTTAAATCCAGCCTCAAACAATTCTTAGCTGTGTGGCAAGTCACTTAACCCTGTTTGCCTCAGTTTCCCCATCTGTAAAATTATCTGGAGAAGGAAATAGGAAACCATTCCAGTATCTTACCAAGAATCCTACAAATTGGGTCATGAAGAATCAAACAAAATTGAAATGACTGAATAACAACTCGGGGTAAACAACAGTTAATCCCTGGTTTCCTATCCCTCTTCTGTATTGCCTTCACATGTAGGTAGCCTTTCTGGTCCTTCCTATCCTCACTCACTTTCTAGTTTTCCTGGATGTTTTGTTTCCTTTTATAAAAACATAAGCTTCTTGAGGGCAGAGATTATCTTATTTGTTTGTATTTATCCCCAGTGCTTAGCACTGTACATTTAATCAATGTTCATTAAACACTTTGTCTACATATTTGTCTTGTAGATATGATAGCCTAATACAGTTTCAGCAACTCCTCCTTCTTTCCCTTCACCAGATAGTCCAGACCAAAACACATCACTCTCCAGAGTTCATCCATAAAGAAAAGTAATAGCAACCAGAATAACAAAGATAGAATTGAAGAAAGTCAGAAGAGTATTTGAAAAGATCTATCAACACCATGGTCAAGAAAGGTGGCAAAACTGGGAACTGCAAACTAGGTCAGCATCATGGTATATAGAATGGGCATGTAACAGAGAGATTTAAAGGAGAAATGAGAAAAGCTATTGCTGCTAGTTAATAATGGAGACTTAGGGTTGAGTCCATTGTTCATAGACTACTAGAACTCAGAGACAGCTAACTCTCTGGGATTAGAGAAGGACATACATTGTCAGCATGCTCCCACTGATGCTCTCTTAGATGAACCTCATAGAGAGGCAGAAATCACAGAGACGTGGATGCTTAAAGACACAAAAAGACCCTCACAGAGATTGCAGCATTAGGCCATCAGATAGAAACAGAATCATGGGATTCATCAGACCATAATTTTATAGAGTACAAGAGACCACCAAAGACCATCTAGTTCATCCCTCTATTTTTTCCAGTAAGGAAATTCATTCCTATAGAAGGGATTTGTCAAAGGTCATATACATGTAAAAGAGCTGAGGTTTGAATGCAGACCCTCTGACTCAGAAAGTGCTCTTTCTGCTCTACCCCACTGCCTTGTTTAAATTAAAGAAGTCAGTCAACAAGTATTTAGTACAATTGTGTACTAAATACACACCTACTATGTTGTTATTGTTGCTTTTGTCCTTCCTTCTCGAAGAGGATTAAAATAGCATCACTATATGGAAGTCTAGTTACAGTGTGTCTGACTATGGCTGATTAGTCCAACATGAGCTCGGAAGGTTCTACCACAGGCTGGGCACAAGTAGGCTATGTGAACATCTGGGGTGGATTCTTTAACTTTGAGCAGCTTTCATTTCTTCTGAGCTAATTTAATTCTGCTTTGCTCATAGAGCACAGAACCTTCTCTGAGGAGGGCACGCCATGCTGTTAGTATCTCCCATGTCATTCAATCTGGGCACTGGGTTAAATACTGGCACAGAAAAGTAAAAATACAATCACTTCATTCAAGGAGCTCACATTCTAATGGGAGGGACAAAAGTGAGATATCTACAATATCTACAATCTATATCTTCTATATAGTGTAAATGGAAAATTATCTCAAAAGAAAGTTACAGGAAGTGAAGGGAAGGGAAGGGAAGAGAAGGGAAGGAAAGGGAAGGGAAGGAATAGGAAAGGAAGGGAAGGGAAGCATTTACAAAGTGTCTACTATGTGCCAGACATTGTGCTAAGTATTTTACATATATTATTTCATTTGATCCTCCCAACAACCTTGAGAGGCAGGTACTATTATTATCCTTATTTTACAGCAGAGGAAATTGAGACAAACATTACCTGACTCATCCAGGGTCACATAGCTAGCAAGAATGTAAAATCACATTTGAACTCGGATCTTTCTGATTTTAGGCCCAGCGCTCTATGTACATTCTATCTTTGGGCACTCAGCTAAGATTCTGCCACTTCTATCTGTGTGATTTTGACCTGATTAAGACTCCCTGGGTCTGAATTTCCTCATCTATAAAATAAGAGGGTAGGATTAGTTGGCCTCTGAAAGCCCCTTCCAGCTCTAGCTCTATGATGATCTATGATCCTGTGAAATTCTCCCTGGTAACTTCACGGACCATCTAGTCCAATCTCTATGTGGTCAGAATCACCGTCTGCATCATCTCTCCATACTGCTCTCTAGCCTCCTCTCAAAAACTTCCAATGAAGAGGGTTTCAGTACCCCCTGAGGCAGACCATTCCTGATTTGGATAGCTTTGATTCTTAAAAAGGTTTTTCTTATATCCAACTGAACTTTCTCTCTCTTTATCTCTCTCTCTCTCTCTCTCTCTCTCTCTCTCTCTCTCTCTGTCTCTCTCTCTCTCTCGGTCTCTTTCTCTCTCTTCCCATCTCTTCTTCCAATTGTACCTGGTTCTGCTCTCTGGGGCCCAGTAAAACAAGTCCAATCTTTCTTCCATATGACAATCCTTGAAATGCTTGAAAACAGCTATCATCCCCCCACTAAGTCTTCTCTTCTCCAAGCTAAACATCCCCAGTCCCTTCAACTGATCTCTCGACTCTAAAACTGCTTACAGGAATAGTCTGGCTCATATCATTACTCTGCCTTTCCTGACACCAGCCCCTCTTGCCCTAGACTTTTTTTACACTAAACTTTCTCTGAATTCACCTGATTTTTCCATCTCCTTTATATTCTTTATGGCAACGGAGAAATAATCACAGCCTCTCAGTGCAGGGTGATGGGAGTGTGTGATATTAACTGTAAATCAGGCAGAAATTGGTGGAAGGGGAAGGGTTTGATGAGGTGCAGAGACATTATATCATTTTAAAGCACTTTCCTAGTCTCTAGTAATCCCCATGTAAAGCAAAGGCAGACAAACGTGCCTCTTCCTCAGGAAGGTTTCCATTAGGATGCAGAAAGAATACTCCAGTAGCTCACAGGGCTCAGGTGGATTTTCAGTGAGCTCCTGAGGTGGGGAGGAAGTGGGAAATAGCAGGCTTAGGGGCAGAATATGCCGTCCCTGTGTAGCCCACAGCTCCCCAGGATGACTGGACTCTCTAACCAAGATGAAACCTTCATATGTGAAAGAATTCCCTAGGTAGGTAAAATCCACATATACAGATATTCATGTTTTATATTGGTATATTGATTTATTTACCCCTATCACCTAGTCTATACCCTGTCACTTCTCCCTTTATATACACATGGTGTTTATGAGTTATTGTATCCAAAATAATAATAATAATAAACATCTGGGAACCAACACTTTGAACATGAACTTTTTTGCATTTAGCAAAACTAGTTCTTGCCACAAGCACCCATAGTCAGTTACTGAAACATACTAGAAGCTTTGCCAGCCTCAGTCAATTTGCCAAAAGTTGCCCTCCATGAAATGAAATTTTGGGAATCTAGGTAACTTCCATGATGTAATAAGAGAGGATAACATCAGTAAAGGAATCATGGAATCCTAGAATCTCAATTCTGGGAGGGAACTGAGAGGGCATTTAGACCAATCCTTGTCTAAAGAATGAATCTCTTCATCCAGGCTCCCCAGCATGTTAAGTAACCTTTCCTCCATTTAGAGATCTTTCCCCCTAATGAAAGGAAACTCTGCATAACATATCTAAAGCTCCCTTTTAGCAAAGAAATAACCTACCTCCCTACTTCCTCTCTGTCTCTCTGTCTCTCTGTGTGGGTCTCTGGTTCTCTTTGTCTCTGCCTCTCTCTCTCTTTCTCTCTCTCTCTCTCTCTCTCTCTCTTTCTCTCTCTCTCTCTGTCTCTCTGTCTGTCTCTATATGTGTGTGTTAAATTCAACAGTACATTGGTTATCTGCAGTGTTCAATCTTCAAAATAGGATTTATGGTCTTGTCCCCTCCACCATTACATGTATTTTCTAATATTCCCAACAGAACACGCCTTCTCCAGACTTGTGGAACCCTATGTCAGGGCAAAGCAGAGGCATCAGTAGCAAAAAAACAATGCTCTGAGTGGTTCAGTCTTTGGCTCAGTCTATACCCTGAACTTGGGGGAATTCTGTCTTTTGCCTCTCAATGCCATTAGCATTACAGCTGATTTGGAAAAGGGCTCCTAACTTCTGAAATATTCTCATCTCCTTATTTTAACCTGTATTTAGCACAGCGCTTTGACACAGAGTAGTCACTTTATAAATGCTTGTTGATTGGTTAGTTGGTTGACTAAGGAGCAAAGCAAGTGAGTGGATAAGGAGGAGGGGCGCCTTAGCCCAGGTCTGGTCTTGAAAATATGTCATACACTTTACCCTTGTGGGGCTTCACTTATATAACCTTGAAAAATGGATGTTACTGTAACTAGTAAGATTGGAAGCTTATAGAGCGAAATCTTATGCAAAGCTCATAAATGCATATGTGCACATAAAAGTGTTGTATATTATATATATAATGTATATATGTGTGTGTACAAATATGTGAATATAGCCATGTGTGTTTAGATGTATATTCATTATTAAATCTTTAATCATTAATTGATTAAAGCATGTCTCTAATATGCTTAATACAAAAATCCCTATTTTATTCATTTAGTCTCACTACACACATATGAGCAGAACTCATGGCAATCTAATAGTGACTCACTTGAACAACAATTTGCCACCCTCCACTACAATCTATATCCCCAAACTATTCTCTCCCAAAAAACAGGACCTAGCAAAGGATTGTAGCCAATTGTGTGTGAATGAAAAAGAAATGAAACAAGTCATAAATTAATTTCCAAAGGGAGGGAGGAAGAAAAGCAGAGAATGCTACACTGGAGTCTATGCTATAGGCTCAGGAGTTATAGTAATAGCTATATTTAGGAAAGACTAAAGGCAAGAGGTAGGTTCATTCATAAAAATGGATCAGAGATCAGAGCAACAGACCAATATTACCAAGCCAATATGCAAAAGGGGCAGAAGACATGACAAAGATCCAGAAGAACTGATTACAATAAGGCAGTAGTGAGAGCTGATATTCAATGACAACCAAGAATTAACAAACTAAGTATTCAAAGAAGCATGAAGTTGTTTAAAGACTTAGAATACAGAATCCAAAATCCTTAAAGCAGAAAGAAATATTAGAGACTATCTAATCCAACAGATTCATTTTATAGGTGAGTAAACTGAACCCGGGGAAGGGGGGGAAGGGGAGAGAGGTGGTAAAATGGGACTCGACCTAAGTGACATAGATTGTTAGGACACCTTTGGAAGCTGTGTGCAGGTCTTCTGAGTCTACAGTATTTCATTCTGTATAATGAACTCCTTCCACATTTTGGCAGGCATTGATGCTACTATCCTCCTTCCTTATCTGAATGAATTCAGCAGTGGACAGCTCCAAACTACCACTATTATTTCTCTGTATCAGTTCATGGGTCAGTGGGACTTATCAAATGCTCCTTAGGTACCAGACACTTGTGCAAATTTCTGCGTATTCAAAGAAAGACAAAAACAGTCCCTGCTCTCAAAGGATTTACATTTTAATGTGGAAATAGAAAATGATAGTGAGGATGATGATGGTAGATGTAAGAGATGTAAATGAGTCAGTACAATGGAGTCATACAGGCGGAGGCTAGGGCTGATCCTAGGGATCCGATTCCAAGAGGATCAGTTTGTCTTTTTAGCTCATTGCTCCCACCTGGAGTTGTAACAGGAAAATCTCTTTACACAATCATGGTATACCTTATGTCTAGGTTTTCCAAAATGTGGGTAAGGGTAGCCTCAGTTCCAATATATATACTTAATGTAATACATATATGTATGTGTCCATGTATGTATAAATACATATATGTGTAGATGATGCACAAAATAACTTTTATTTCACCCCATAAAAAAAACATACAAAGATGCAAAGGACCCAAATAATACATACACAAATAAGAGTGTATTCAAATATTCCATCAGCTCCCCCGAGGAAGGAATTGAATTAGGAGATGCTTATCAGGACCAAACCTTGACATTCCAGTGAAAACCCTCTCCCAATATACAGTGCCTTCCAGAATCATAGTGCCACCCTGTGGTCTAAACTCCCCCAAAAGGTAAACATACTTTGGGGACTGCTAAACAATCAATGTCCTTCATTAGGTCTTCACTGTTTTGGTCAGCTCACTGACTTTTTCCTATAAGAAGGACACTGAACAGGATTGCATAGAATATCGTCTTCTTTTTGCATGGAGTACAAACTAAACTATGATCTTGTTCTAGAAAGTCTGGTATTCAAATTCTCAAACTTGGAAATTTTCAAATTTGAGGTGATTTATGAGAAAGCTAGAACTCCCTTTTCAGGCAAAGTGGATATAACTTATCTGCAAGAAATCTTTTAGTGCCTGAAGCTGTTACCCTCTTATTTTTCATGAGCTTCTTCATCTATGGACAGCTCCATGCTAACAGTAGCATTTCCTTCTTTATCAGTCAATCAGTCATTCAGTCAGTCAATAATCTATTAAACTTGGGAAGCCTATGCTCAGGATCTGTATTAGGCAGAGTACAAGCAGAGGTAATACTTCTGGATGAAGAGGCAAAGAAGAAATCTCTTCTCCTTATCCACTGTTGAATTCCAGGTTAAAAATCAAAGAGAAAGTCCTAAAAAAAAGAGCTAGAGAGAACTACCTGCTCACTTATAATTTGGGAAGCTGTCCAATTAGTAGGGAACCAGTGGGAATGCTGACATTCCATGAAGAGGGATCTCAATTACCTCATGAAAAACAATCCATATTTTATAATTACATCACATTGATTGTAGAACTCAAATATCATAAAACTACCATTTCTATAGGAATTTTAGTCTTCCAGTGTACTTTCCTTACAAGAATTAATTGAAATGAGTAGCACAAGAATGTCAAAAATCTGCAAGCTCATCAACATAAGGATTTCTTCCAATGATCAAGATTATAACCTATCCATGCCTGCTCATACCAAGCCACTTATGCATTGTTGTTTTTTAGTAATTTCAGTCATGTCTGATTCTTTGTGATCCCGTTTGGGTTTTCTTGGCAAAGATACTGAAGTGGTTTGCCATTTCTTTTTCCAACTCATTTTACAAATGAGGCAACTGAGGCAAACAGAATTAAATGACAGCAAGGAAGTGTCTAAAACCAAATTTGAACTTAGGTCTTCCTGTTTCCAGACTTGGTACTCTAGCCACTGCAACATCATGCTGTCCCATGAATTCACCATAGAAGCTCCATTCAATAGGATGGAGGCTTTTCTCACTTTCTTATTACTACACTAGTATATCATACAGACTATACATCCCTCAAATTAGTGATGGTGATGTTGGTGGTGTACATAAGGAGGAGGAGGAGGAAAAAGAGGAGAAAGTAGTCTGCATTGTCATCATAATAGTCCTAATGATATTAATAATAACCATTATGTTGCTTATTATTTCAGTTAATAATAACTATTATCTCATTTTATCTTCATGACAACTCTATGAGGTACCCATTCTACAAATGAGGAAACTGGAGGCTGAAAAACATGTAATAATTTACTCAGAATGACACAACTAATAAGTTTCTGAAGCAGGATTCAAACTCAGATCATCCTGATTCCAAGTCAGATTCCAGTCAAATTATAATCTCCTTGAGGGTAAGGACTATTTTTTATGTTTGTATCACCAGCAATTCACACACTTCCTGAAACAGAGTAAGTATTTAGTAAGTGCTTAATGACTTGATTCAAATCCAATAGTATCTATTTTGTCACCTAAATGCTACAATATGGCAAGCCCATTTTCTTTTTCACTCATACGTTTGTGTGATGACATTCTTTCCTATGTTTCTCCTTTATAACTCCTTATTTATAATGTGCTACATCCTTCCTTCACCCTTCATTTGCTTATACGTTGCCTTCTGGGTGATGTTTGCAATTCTTTAGAGTGTTCTATGAGTCACAAACACAAAATAATTCAGGCAGAATGATGCTATTTAAAATATGGACTATTGTTTCAGGAAAGTTTGGGTTCCTTAGAAAAACTCTACATTACTCAAAAAAGCATGAAGGCTACTCTCCTCAAGGTGCAAGGTCAGGTCTAATTATGCCTATTTTACAGATGAAAAAACTGAGATCAGAGAGGTTAAAATGACTTTTTCAGGGATACAGAATTAAATGATGTTAGAGGAAGGTTCAAGCCTAAGAACTCAAATCACAAGTTCTATAATCCATCCAGTCACCCTATATGATGCTTCTCCTGGGAAAATATCCATAGCTGCATTGCAGGAAAGTTTCTTCAGTGTCAGGAACTTTTTTTCTATGAGACCAGCTCATAGCTTTACATTAAAAAAAATGATGTTCCTGGCCCACCATCAATAACACATATACTGGAAGCTGAGCCTCTAACAATTCAGAGGGATGAAAGCTTGCAGAGTCCACACACCATAGTCTCACTACAGGATTATGGAAGCATGCAAGGTTAATTCTATTGCTAGAATTTGTTTTACTATCAGTCTTCCGTCAAAATATGATAGTCAAAGATAAATCAAACCAGCCATAAATTAACTCCAAAAGATGGGGGAAGAAGAGGGTAATGGAAATGGAACTTTCTTGGTCCAGGTTGCTTTGTAAATGAATTCTGAAATGTTTAAAGAAGAAATGTTATGCTATATTAGCTGCTTGCAAAAATGGAGAAAAAAGTTTTGTTATAAAAAAAGAATGTGTTCATCAGTTGGAAAATAGCTAAGCAAATTATGGCATTTTAATGTAATATAAAATATTATTACACCATAAAAAAATTTAAAGGAACAATTTCAAAGAAACATGAGGCATCTTGTATTAACAGATGCAGAGTGAAGTTAGCAGAACCAGAACAATTTATATGCACTAATAATAAAATTATAACATCCTTTTTTTTTTTTTTTTTTTTTTGCTGAGGCAGTTGGGGTAAAGTGACTTGCCCAGGGTCACACAGCTAGAAAGTGTTAAGGTCAAATTTGAACTCAGGTCCTTTTGACTTCAGGGATGGTGCTCTATCCACTGCACATCTAACTGATAATAAATTTATTTTATTTTTTATTTATTTATTATTATATAGCTAATAATAAAATTATAAAGGCAAACAACTTTGAAAAAACTAAGAACTCTGCTCAATACAACAATTAACCATGATTCCAAAGAATCAATGATGTAGCATGCTACCTACTTCCTAAAAGAAATAATGAACTTAAGGTGCAACAATGAGACACAAATTTTCATATAACTAATATGGGGATTTGTTTTTCTTGAATATGTGTATGTGCGTGTGTGCTATCTTATTGAATATTTGACATAATACTTGAAATGCTAGCTAAAACAAAACAAAAGAAAAAATTAAAGGAATAAACATAGGCAGAGATAGGAAGATTTTTACTTCTTGTCAATTAATAGAATGTAGGAGTATACCAGAGAAAATTCACACTGGCTCAAGAGAGCCAATTGTTAAATTGTCATCGTGAGCATTTCTACCTCAGAAATCAGCAAATGCTACAAATTAAGGCTGAAATCATTGTTTTGTTGATTTCTTGGACTTATGAAAATTATGGGAGAAGTATTAATAGTACATATTAAATTTTAAAGTGTGTCATGAATTTTTAGAGAGTTGATTGTTAAACATTTACCAGCACTTCCCAAATAAGCAGGTTTCCCTGAAAACATGTTTTTGAACATAGAGTGCTGTACTTGGAATCACTGTGTCATAGCCTTAAAGATAGAAGTGTGACTTTAGAGCTCATCTAGTCCAACCATTTCATTTTCTATGTGGGCACTGAGGCTAAGGGAAGTGAAATTATTTACCCAAAGTCACATATTAAATTATAGGATGTATATTTATTTGAAAGCAGATCCTCTGGTTCCAAAGTCAGTACTTTTCCCATTGGGTCAAATCCTACTTCTGACACTTACTAGTTACATGACCATAGGAAACAATCAACCTCAGTTTCCTCATCAGAAAAAAATGGGTTTAACAATATCTAAAGTTTTCTTCATCACAAATGACTAGCCTAGAATTAATAACCCTTTGCTCCAAGATATCAATATCTAGAGAGGAAAAAAGATATCGGATGGTGGGGAAGAGGTACACCTCATGACACCTCCCTAGAGAAAACACTTCCCAAATGCCACCTTATAGTCCTAACTGCTCCCATTGCCACCATCAACTTTTGTCCTGGAACCTATCTTCCCCCTATTAAGCATCCACAAGGTAAGAGTTGGGTCAACTGATGGATGGACCATCTACTCCTGGAATGACTGCACCTATAGACAAACTATTATCTGTATTGCCAACTCACCTCACTGAAATGGAATTTTCCCTAGGCAGCATTAAGTTTCATAGGGCCACTAGGAGGCACAAATGAGATAGTACCTATAAAGTGGAGCAGCTAGATGGCACAGTGGATAGAGTGCCAGATCTAGAGTCAGGAAGACTCGAGTTCGAGTACAGTCTCAGACCCTTAGCTGTATGACCCTCAGCAAGTATTTGCTTATATTTGCCTTATTTGCCTCAGTTTCCTCATCTGAAAAATAAGTCAGAGAAGAAAATGGCAAACAACTCTAGTCTCTTTGCCAAGAAAACTCCAAATAGGATCATAAAGAATTGAACATGACTAAAAAAATGACTAAACAGAAACATATAAAGTATTTTAACCACAAAAAAAGTCAACGAATGTTATTGGGCACTTGATAGTTTACAAAACACTTCATTTATATTGATCCTGTGAAATAAAGTGTTATTATCCCCATATTAAAGACAAGGAAACTGAGATTCATAGAAATACAGCAACTTGTAAAATATAGAACTGGAAGAAACCTAAAAACTAGTTAATCCAGTGGCTTCCAGTATTTTCAAATATCAAGACCTTTTGTCAATATTTTAAAAAAACCAAATTCCTCCAATCCCCACATGATAGTATTTATATTGATTGAGAAAATGCATGTGACAGAAAGCTACTTCAGATTTTGAATACATTTGGAAAATCATAATACATATATGTGTGAGACACATTTATTCAGCCTACAGAAGGTACATTTGCTTATTTCTTACCCTGAGTCACACTGCATATTTTGTTGGAGCTAAATTAAGAACCAAATGACAATGCTTAGTGTTCAGACTCCCAAATCCCCTGCAATAACTCCCCAGCCTCCAGGGGTGCTCAACTGGCTGGTTGGGAGCCTCTCAACTCTCTCATTTCAAAAAAAGAAACTAAAGCTCAAATGAGTTGAATGAGCAGCAGTAAGCAACCAGAATATACCTCCAAAGGTCTTCTGAGTTCCATCCCAATGATCTCTCCTCAACAATAGAAATACTACTCATCTTTCCTGACTAACTCATCTCCCTCACCTCCCAAACTCACAATCTGGCAGTGAATTACTTGTATATAATACTCCTCTGAACTACTTGTATATAATAGACAGTGAGCCAGACTTAGAGCCAAGAGATTTACTAATCTTATGACCCTGATGGTAAAGCGTCAAGGTGTCAGGGAAGACCAATAGTTCTTGGGTGAGAACTGCCAGGCTCTTTTCAACACTGCTTTCCACCTTTGGTGTCTTCCTGATCCACTCAACTCTCACCTGAGGCTCCGAGAAGCTGCAACATGTACAGCAGCCACAGTCTAGCAAACCATTTGAGCGATCGTGAGCCAGTCAGATATTGAAGATGCTAAAGGCATCCACTGCATTTGAAGTTATCACCCATCATCTTGACTTTTCTCTTGCCACCGGACCTCAATAATTCTAGGAGAGTGAGACTGTGCAACTCTGCCTCCTTTAAATCCAATTTATGCACAAATCAAAAGATATCATTTCATCACCCTGGGCAAGGTACTGAATCTTTCAGCCTTAATTTCCTATCCAGAAAATGAGAATAATGATGATAGTGGTGGTGATGATAATGATTTTGATATTTAACCTCTCTCAGCCTCAGTTTCTTCATTTATAAAATGGAGAAAAAGATAGAGATATATGGATATAGATAGTATCTACTTCCCAAGACTATTGTAAAGAACAGAGGAAATAATATGTGTAAAATTCTTTGTAAACCTTAAAAGTGCTATATAAGTGGAATATGGAATAAGTGGAATAAATGGAAAAGTGCTATATAAGCATGAGAGAGGAGGTGGAGGAAGAGGAAGAGAAGTAAGAGGAAGAAAAAGAGGAGAAAGGAAAAGGAAGAAGAGGAAGGAAAGAAAGGGGAGGAGAAGGAAGAGTAAGAGGAGGAGGAGGAGAGAGGAGGAAGATGAGAAGGAGGAAGAAGAGGAGATAATCCCTATCCAAAGCCCATTGGTATGGAACTCCCTGTTTACTGGTAAAGATGAACACCCTTGCTGTACAACAGAGGCCCTCTTCATTACAATTATTATTACTATCTATTTTCAAATCCCACCTTAGACACTTACTAGCAGGTCAACCTCTTTGAGACTCAATTTCTTTCTCTAGAAAATAGGGAGAATAACACACTTTCCCTATCACAGTGATAGTGTGAGAAAAATGCTTTGTTAACCTTGAAGCATTACCTAAATGTGAGTTGTATGGTACTATCCATTCAATAAATATTAAGTGCCTAAAATGCGCCAGCCACTGTGCTAAGTGGTAGTTACTACTTAGTTATTATTTCCCCTACCACCCTGTGAGTTCCTTGAAGGCAGGATCCAGTTCTTCCTTAGGCCCATGACCCTCCTAGGACCTTACACAATAACAAGAGTTCAGTAATTCTTTTCAAATGAATGACTATAAACAACATTCAATAATAAAATCCTAAAATGTCAATGCTAGGAGGGGAATCTTTTATCATGAATTGTTAGATATCAAATGTGAAAACTAACCTTATAAGGTATAATATTAAAATCAGAATGACAAAGCAAGGAAGGATCTTAGAACATGAATTTCAGAGCTGGGAAGGGATCCTAGAATGGTATAACATAAAAAGGGAAAAGTGAGACCTTATCTGAGGTCATGTAGACAGCCAATCATCTACTAGTCACTTCCAGAGGCCAATCTTTAAAAAAAAAAAAAAAAGGAGGGGGGAGGTTTTTGAATGTGGGCTCTCTTGCTAAGTGATGCACTTGGCCCAGGCTAGGCCCGACATGTGGGGGCTGTCAGACTCCCAGCCATCAGGCTCAGAGACGCCAGCCTCTGATAACTTTATGCAAAGCATTATTATGGGCAGACGGCAGATTTCTCTCCTCTATACATTTGCAATTACTGTACTTCTTTCCACATTACATTTTTCAGCGGACGAGTCATGTATAGTTTAGTTAAACTGATTATGAATCACTCTTTTTTCAATGTAGAATAATTTCTTCAGCTTGGTTGTGTATAGAGTAGTTATTGAGGGGGAAAAAAAAAACCATAAAACTCAGTAATGTAAATGAGGAAGGCGCCTGCAGAGAATAAGACCCTGAAGGGTGGTGGAAGGAGAAGGGACCAATAAGGATTTGGAGCCGCCATGTTAGTCGTGACTTCTCACTCTGCTGAGTGTTTTAAGATTTACAAAGGAGTTGATTTGATTGGAGATCTTGCTAAAAGAGGGTCCGTAGAGGATTTCAGGGAGCCGAAGGGCTTCATCCAGTCATTTGTGGATGAGAAGGAGATGAGCCTTGGCCAGCTTTGGGGGTCACAATGACATCCATCACTTTTGCACAAGCTATCCTTCAGGTCTGGAACATGGACTTTCCTCATCTCCACAGGGCCTACCACACAGTAATTGTTGTTGTTTAGACATTTCAGTCTTTGTGACCCCTTTTTGGGGTGGGTTCCTTGGCAGGAATACTGGAGTGGTTTGCCATTCCTTCATTTTTACAGATGAGGAAACTGAGACTAACAATTAAGTGACTTGCCTAGGGTCAAATGGCTAGTAAGTGTTTGAGGCTGGATTTGAACTCAGGAAGATAAGTCTTTCGTAACTACAGGTCCAGTCTTGTATCCATTGTACCATCTAGCACACAGTAAGCACTTAATAAATGCTTAACTTCATTCTATTTCTACAAATACCAAAATTTCTTCAAAATTCAGCTCAAGTGCCACTTCCTAGGAGAGACCTTTGACCATAATCTCTAAGCTACTAGTATCTCCATGTACCCACCCATTCACCACCACCATCATCTCACCCCACCCCACCCAAATTACCCACATGTCGCATCTCTTTTTTAATGTACAGGTTGTTTCCCCCAACAGAAAGCAATCTCCTCAAGGTCAGGAACTGTTTTGTTGTCTTTTTATTTCCAGATCTTAGCATAGTGCCTGATTTATAGAGAGCATTTGATTGAATGTTTGTTGATTGACTGATTAATAGTTACAGCTGGAAAGAATCATGGATCACTCATACAATTCATTCAATTTATAAAGGAACTGAGGGCCAGAGAAGTTTAAAAATTACAATGGGAACAGCTAGTTGGTATAATGGATAAAAAACTAGACCTGAAGTTAGAATGGATCTGAGTTCAAACATTCTCAGATACTTAACACTTCCTGGCCATATGACCCTGGGCAAGTCACTTAACTCCAATTGCCTCAGGAAAAAAACTGCAGTGGCAGTACCAGAAATAAAACCAATACCATCTGGTTTTCTGGCTTCTATAAGTAGGCAGTTTTATGTCTTATATATCTATCTTCTCTTTATCCCTCTTTTTCCTGAAGTAGCCCTTATAGTAGGGTCATAGGACAAGAAATGTCAGCACCACGAGGGACCTTAGCATAGATAATGTCAGATCTTAGAACAGAGGATGTCAGAGCTGGAAAGGACTTTAGAACCTTATATCAGAGGTCAAAGAGATCTTCAAGCAGAGAATGGCAAAACAGGAAAATCTCTTCAATGTCACCCAATCCAGTCTTAACACATCATTTTATAGAGAGGGAAACTGAGGCACAGAAAAAGAGATTTGATCATTGTCATTTAACTAAAAATCACCAGCCTGGACATTAAGTCTAATTCTGAGTCTTGGTCTGTTTCTCTTTCCAGTGTAATAAATGAAAAAAAGGAAAAAGTCACTGCTAACCTTTGTCTAAGAAAAAAAAAGGAAAAGAACACCTTTACTAAGGTTGAGCAGAAAGGAGTGGGAATACAAGAAAGCTCCATAAGGGATTCTTCCTACCCCACTTTCCCTATAGATCTAAAACTAGCCATGAGTAGAGAAAAAGGAAGGTGAAGATGAGGGGGAACCCTTCAGTGCTGAACTAAAGGATTTGACATGATCTTTTTTGTTTTCTTCCTCTTGTAGACAGCTGCCCCAGAGTCCTTGATGACCGTCTTCTAGGAATGTCACCAAAGAGCACTGCACTTAGAATCAGAAGGTTTGGATTCAAGCCTCCATCATTTATTATGAAAACTTGAATGAATCATTTTTTTCTCTTTGAAACTCAATTTTCCCATCTGTTAAAAGGGCGATATGATAGTATGGTTTCCAAGACCCCTTCAGGTTCTGGCATTTGTGATTTTTCTTCTGAAGATCTGGATTCAGATCCCCTTCATTAGCTGTGGGACTCTGGATAAGCCATTCCTCTTTGATGGGATTGTTTTTCTATCTCTAATATGAAGGGGATTGGAATTGATCTCTAAGATCTCTTTTGGTTCTAGCCCTCTATGACTGTGATTTCTCCTACAGTCCTAATCCCTGCATGAATCCAGAGTCCTTGCTGCCTTTGGTTCATCCCTCCAAGGCAGGGCTTTCTTTCAGCAACTGGACTTGGCTGCCCTGGAAGATGAAAGCCCTTCCCAGAGAGCCCAACAAGGCATCTCCCCACCAAGACCCAAGCCATGACTAGGAGGCACCCAGGCAGGAGTTAGCAGGAGGTAAGAAGAGGAGTGCCATCTCTGCTGGCTGAGAAGTGTCTGGGCTGGAGCTTTCAATTAACACCCTCCGTTCCCTAGACACCCTCCTGAGCAGTGTCCTGCAGGAATCCGGGTCTGCTTGGTCGGCTGGTGAGGGAGGATTAATTGGGTGTCAGGAGCAGGAGCCCCTGAGAGAGGTCTCCTCTCACCTCCCCAGTGGGGAGAGCAGAGAGCCTGAGCCTGCTGCTAATTGGTTGGATGCCCCTCTGCCTTTCTCTGTGTCCTGATGCTCTTGTCATTCAGCTTCCTCTGTCTTCTATTTCAAGACTTCTAAAAAACTGAAAGTGTCCACTGAGAAGGCAGCTGTAAACCTGGAGGGATTTTTTTTTAATGAGAGACTCTTAGCAAAGATATTTTGGTACATTTTCCAAAACAGACTCCAATTGTCCTGGATGGAAGGGAAGCAGAGGGGAAATCTATAAGGATGTCCTCTGTCCACGGACCCATGCTGTCTCTCTCATATTAATGATAATGGATTTTTCCCTACAATATCCAGGGTAGTCACATTTACCCAAGATATAAAAGGTGTTGATAAGAACATAGAGAAGTACACACATGCTAATAATAATGCCAATCATTCTAGCATTTTAAGGTTTACAAAATGCTTTCATCATAGAGCCCATACATGGACAGTACAAGTTACAAATGAGGAAATTGAGATTCAGGGGGACTTGTGTGACTTGATCAAGGTCACATAATTCTAAAGTGGTAGGATCAGGGCTCAAACCTATGTCATCTCACTCCAGATCCAGTGTTCTTTCCAATGTTCCATACTACTTCTCATAATATATTTCACTGAGGGTTTTTATTCTAGGTAACACTAATTTTCAAATTTTGGAATTTACAGAATTGATCAAAAAAGGCATTAATTCATTTTAAAGAATCTCTCAGCTTTAACTTAAAAAAATATAAGCTGAAATACATCATAAGCTAGATAGTGACATATGCTGGCAAAGTGTGGCACTTTCACCCAGCTCTATTAAACACTAAATATTTAACTATTGGTTATTATTAACATTTGTTGATCTTCAACTAAATTCCAACTTTGATGCTTCATTCTATCACAGAGGTCACTGTAGAGAGCAGAACAAGAAAGACAAAGTTGCAAAGAAGTTCATTTCAGCTTCATAAAGTGTACTTCAACCTGAGTATTCCCCAACTTCTACTAGCACTGGTAAGTTGGGTCCCCAGAGAACAATTAACTACTTCTCCTCTCATGATTCTGGGGATAATATTGAGAGAGCAGAGATGTGCCATGAGCCCCCACCAGTGTGTTCCCCTTTGATTATCAGTCCATGAAAGTTAATTGTCTCTTCAAAAGAGATATTTACTGAGATCCCATGGTGAAAAAAAGTGGTACAGAAATATCCCCACTTCATCCCCGCCCCCAAAAAAAGTCTGCACAAGTATATACAAAGTCTGAAGGAAAATGGGCTCAAGTTTAGATGTAGGCAAAGAATAAACCTACAGCTCCTGATTATTGGAAGTGTGTTTCTCACTTTGTATAGTCCTCATAAAGGTCTTTTGGTGTATTTAGCTTTCTGCTGGGTTCTGAGAATTAGAGCATTCAGAGAGCCTATAGCAGCATTTCTCTTCAGCCTAAAGGGTCACCTCCATGAAGCTGCCTTTCTTTGATGTATCTAGTTCATCTTCTCTTTTAGCTCTCATATGGATGAAATTTGTTACTAGTCTAGTCTCTTCAATGACAAGATCAATGGGTAAGGGAGAATAATGATAGGGGGAAGGAGTATGACACTTCTTCTGGACTCATTCTCTACATCATTCTTACTGCCCTCTGATTATCCAAGAAAGGGTTTGTCACCTTCTATCTTTGAATGACTAATTGATTCATTAAAGAAAGGACCTAACAATTATTGACATCTAGCTTTGATCAGTGATTGATTCTGAAATTCGATCTAAGATAGCAAGGTATACAGCATCTTGTGACTTACATTAATTGATATTGAGAATGTAAAACACCTTTCTTACATGAGGAAGAACTGTCCAAAAGTATTTATGAAATGATTAGTTCTTCATTAAATCAAGCAAAAACTAGGATGCCTATCTGTCAGATACATCATAGAAGAAACATATAGCAGGTATAGGCTGGCCCTCTGAAGTCTCTTCCAGATCAGAGATTCTAAATTCATAGATTGGTAAAGGTAGAATGGACCTTAAAGGCAATCTAGTCAATTCCTCATTTTACTGGGAACAGAGAAACTAGTAACTCCTGGATTCATCGATCAAATGTCTAAAGTAGATATGAACAAGACAAATTCCTTTCAGACAAAGGAATTGATATTCCCACATCAGTTAAAGTTAATGTTAGAGCAGTAAAAAAGACCAAGGTCTCCAGACTACCAACCTCAGGCTCTTTCCAACTATATACTAATTATACCAACTGACTATTCAGGCAACTACATACTATATGCTGGCTTAAATGGCAATACAAAGCATAACTAAGCAAAAATAAGTGGTACAAAGAAAAAATGCTAGAGGAGTTCTAATTAGAGAACCTCCAAGCTAGAAGGCACATTGGACACAGAATATAGAACAATAAAGAGGGCCCATATTGTTTCAGCATTCAAAGGATCTTTAGAACATAGAACATAATAACACCGCTAACACTAAAAGGGACTGAGAGACACAAAACATTGAATGTCTATGCTGAAAGGGGCCTTAAAGAGTATCTGATCCAGTGCCTTGTTTTACAGATTCTCCAATTGCCACTTAAAGAGAAAAATGAGTTTTACTGAGGTCACACAGTGAGTCATTGGCAGGAAACCTAAATACTCCAAATGACAGATATTGAATCTCTTCAGCTCTGGGGAAATACTTTCTTAGGGACTCAGGTTATTTATCTATAAAAAGGGGATTAAAATAAATGATCTCTAAAGTTTTGTCAAGTCCTAACATTCTAGCATGATTTGATTCTATAAAATCAGTGAGAGGTTAGGATGGCATAATGGATCCAGGATTAATCAAGGGATCAGAAAGGGTTGGATTTGAACCCTGCCTGCCCTGCATAGTAGCTGTGTGACCCTGTACAAGAATTTAACCTCTCATTGCTGCAGGAAAATTCCTCAGATTATAAACTGCAATTAAGTTGCTACTTGTCTGCAGGGAAGGCATTTCTAATGCCAACAAATCACATTGCAGCCCCCCAACCATAGAAGCACACCCCTAAAATGATAAAATCTATAGCAAGTGAGAATTTATTTCTTTCTAAAGTCAAATTGCTTTGTTGGAATGGACACAATTCCAGACAGCTAGCATTCCCTGCACAAATACTAGGGTGTGGAACAAGAAACTTCTGTCATCACCAATCTTAATACTTGCCCAGATTCATTATCAAACCACTTATAATTATTATCAAATTGTGCTACCTCCAGTTGACCTTTATCTATGAAACATCTATATTTATAGAAAAGCAGCCCTTCATAATTATCCAACTCTGGTCTCTAAAGGTCGACACTAGACACTGCGGTCTGATGATCATGAAGGGTTCTTTGGAGGATGCTTATTCACTGGATAATCATCCAAAGCTAATAACAATTAACAAATGCCAGCCCCACCATCTTTGTTCTGTGCTGTTTGGGCCAAGAGAACCCTGGAACATCATCAAAGGATTCAGCCTGTTTCTGGATGTCCCCT
This sequence comes from Sarcophilus harrisii, assembly GCF_902635505.1. Taxonomy (NCBI): domain Eukaryota; kingdom Metazoa; phylum Chordata; class Mammalia; order Dasyuromorphia; family Dasyuridae; genus Sarcophilus; species Sarcophilus harrisii. The sequence goes on from NC_045428.1 coordinate 543,784,914, forward strand.
AGACAGGGTCTAAACTAATGTCATATCTGTACCCCCATACCCACAACAAGGAAGAGAAAAGTGAGGGAGGTGTCGATGGTAGCTTTCTTTAAGTATTTCAAATGTTCTTTCTTATGAGGAAGAATTATATTTATTCTGCTTGGCACCAGAGAAATTTAGGCTTGTTTTTTTTTCTTTTTCTTTTTTTCCCATTATTAAAGCTTTTCTTTTTCAAAATATATGCATGGACAATTGGACAATTATTCAGCATTAGCCCTTGCAAAACCTTGTGTTCCAATTTTTCCCCCCTTTGCCATCCCCTCCTTTAGATGGCAAGTAGTCCAATATATGTTAGAAATATATGTTAAATTCAATATTCTCATACATATTTATACAATTATCTTTCTGCACAAGAAAAATCAAGTCAAATCAGAAAAAAAAGAGAAAGAAAATAAAATGCAAGCAAACAACAAAAAGAGTGAAAATGCTATGTTGTAAACCACATTCAGTTCCCACAGTCCTCTCTCTGGGTGTAGATGGCTCTCTTCATCACTAAACAATTGGGATTGGTCTGAATCATCTCATCACTGAAGAGATAGGCTTGTTTTAAAGATACTTTCTAATAAGCAGGGTTGCCCAGAACTACCTCAGAAGGGAATGGGCTCTCCCTCTCTAAAAAAAGTTTTAAAATCTTCAAGCAATGTCTTGATGGCTCCCTTGCCAGATATGTCATAAAACAGAATCTTGATCAGGTATATGTTGAAATAGGTGAGCACTTCCAACCCTGAGATTCTAGAATTCTAGGAACAATTTTAGAATTTTCCAAAAGTTGGCACAGAGGAGCACATCCTTTCCCACAACCCCATGTGACATCAGCAGGCTGGGTTGGCATTTGACCAAGCCCTGGACTAATGGGCAGCTTTTGTTCCTAAGGAATTCTAGAACAAAGCTAACCTCCCCTGATGAGAGAAGAAAAGGAGCAAAAATATATTCAAACATGAACAGTTGTTGGAAGAGAAGTAGATGACATAATGGATACATTACTGGAGTCAGAAGACCCTGAGTTTAAATCCAGCTTCAGATCCCAGACCAGTCATTTAATCTCCATTTGCCTCAATTTCCTCAGCTGAAGGGGATAATAATAACACCTTATCTCCCAGGGTTGTTATGAGGACCAAATGAGACAATAGTATAGTAGTTCCTGACCCATAGTAGGTATGTGTTAAATGTGTGCTTCCCTTGTATTTCTCGAGTTCAAAAAGCAGAAATAGTACCAACGTTAGAATTTTAGGGTGAGGCAGGTTTTTACTCAATATAATTAAGGACATCAGAGCTGTCCAACAACAGAATGAGCTTGATAATGGTTCACAGTTCTCCAAGGTTTACAAACCTCTTCTTACAACAACCCCATGAGATTAGTAATAGCTTCCTATCACTGGAGATATTCAAGTAGAGAATGAATGACTACTTCTGGAGACACTGTAATTCCTGCTCCAGGTAGAGATTCCTTTTAAAGTCTCTTCCAACTATGAGACCCCATGATTCAATGATTGAATACTGCCTTTCTTCATTTTATAGAGCTGTGTGACACTATGAGAATAGGACTTTTGTCTCCTGCAGTCAAATGATCATAGATTCAGAACTGGAAGGGACATTACATTTTACAGTTAAGGAAACTGAGGCCAGAGAAACACTACTAGTTTTTTTCAAGTCACACATAGAGTAAGTGGTTGAATTAAGAACTCAAGTCCTCAAAAAACAACCCACTTTCCATCTCACCTTAGACTTCCCAGGAAAAAAATAGGCTAAGATAACAACCTGAGGGAGTACCTCAATAAATACTTGTAAATTGGATTATGTTAACTGTTGTGGTAATGAGGCTTGAAGAATTCCCTTAATCCCTCATAGAATTACAGGTCAGAGCTGGGAGGACCCTCAGCATATAGAACACAAAATATCAAAACATAATGGGATCTTAGAGTGGGCAACATATATGGAGCTAAGAAGGCTCTAAAACACAGGATGACCATCAAAACTAGGAGGGAGCTTAAAACTCAGGATGTCAGAATTGGAAGTCCTCTAGAACAGAGAATGTCAGAGCTGGAAGGGCCTTTAGAACACAGAATATCAGATCTGGGAGGGGCCTTAGAACACAGGATGTCAGAGCTTAGAGCACATGATGTCAGAACTGAGAGGTCCCTGAGAACATAGAATATCTACTAATCTGGCCCTTAGAACACAGAATGTCAAAACCATGAAAGACCTTCTAAATTATCTCCTTCAATCTCCAAATTCTAAGAATGGGAAAAGTGAGAACAAAGCAGGAAAAACATGAGGTTACCTATTTGAGATCCTGACCCTTTAAACCACAATTCCACCACTTGATCTCCAGCAGACTATTATTTTGAAAGGAGAAGGCAAGCAAGCCAAAGCAGCTCTTGGGTAAAGCAGGGTTCCATATCTGGCTGACCTCAGCTGCACTTTGGCTAGGAGGTCTTCTGAATGACCTCCAGGGTACCTCCTGCTCCAGTTTCCAGGGGGGCTTAGTTAGATAAGCTATACCCACATACCACTTTCCAGGACCCCTTGGTAAAATTGTCTTTAGGCCCTATCTGACCTCCTTAGTACCCCTGTATTTGTCTAGTGTATACAAAGTGTCCTCTAAGGGGAAGGGGGAACTCAGGCTGCTGGACTTGGAGCCAGAATGCCCTGGAATCCAATCCTGCCACAGACACCAGTTATGTGACCTTGAATAAAACTCTTCCCCTTTTCTGGGTCTCAGTTTCCTTGTCTGTAAAATAAATGGGTTGGGTTCAATGTCTTCTAAGTTTCCTTCCAGCTCAAAATCTATGAACCAAAATCTTGTGATATTATTAAAAATGTGAATTGATTTAGCCTGTCAGTCAACAAACATTTATTAAGTGCCTACTATGTGCTGCAGAACCAGGCACTGTGCTAAGCACTAAGGATACCAAGAAAGGCAAAAGACAGCTTCTGTCCTCAAAGAGATCCTTTCTGATGAGAGAGAAACATACAAACAATGAAGTATAGACCAGCTGTAGATGGGATCAGTTAGCGATGATCTCATATGGACACTTATGTTAGGGATAGATCAAAGTCCTTTCAGGAAGCTAAATGGTGCCATAGTGCACAGAGCACTGGGCTTGGAACCAGCAAGACTAATCCAGCCTCAGGCACTTATTATCTGTGTGACCTTGGTCAAGTCACTTAACTCTGTTTACCTCAGTTTCCTTATCTGTAAAAATGAGCTAGAGAAGGAAATGGCAAATTATACCAGTATCTCTGCCAAGAAAATCCCAAATGGGTTCATAAAGAATCAGACAGGACTAAAATGACTGAATAGCAACAACTATGGAGAGCAGTGTGGGACTTGGTCTATCCATCATCCTTTTCTGACCAAATATGTCCTTGGTGATATCTTTTAAGCAGCTTTCCATTCACATGTCATCATTGACAATAGCCTGTGGTCTCTTTTTACTTAAACATGTCAATTCTCTTGCTTCTGTAAGAAAATCACTTCAAATCCACAGGACACCAGATCTGGAAGGGACTCCAGAGATCATTTTGTCCCCAGCTTTCATTTTATGGAAGGAGAAATTGAGGCCCATATAAAAGGATGTCTCTTGTCCAAGGCCAGATTGTTATTTAGTGACAGAAGAGATTTGAACCCACATCTCTTCATGTTTACTCTGCTACATTCTCCACAAACTTGAAGCATAGTGCCTTACACAGAGAAGATATCCAGTAAATTGGTTTTCAATCAATTAGAATTTATTTTTAAAGCTTTTTTTTATTTTCAAAACATATGCATAGATAGTTTTCAACATTCATCCTTACAAAATCTTGTGTTTCAAGTTTTTTCCCTCCCTTTCCCTAGGCAGCAAGTAATCCAATATATGTTAAACATGTGCAATTCTTCTATTCATATTTCTACAATTATCATATTGTACAAGAAAAATCAGATCAAAAAAGAAAAGAAATGGGAAAGAAAATAAAGCAAGCAAACAAATACTATACTGTGATCCACACTAAGTTCCCACAATCCTCTCTCTGGGTGCAGATGGCTCTCTCTATCACAAGACCATTGGAACTAGCCTGAATCACCTCACTGGTGTTAAGAGCCATGTCCATCAAATTAATTAGAATTTATTAAGCACCATCTAAATGCCAGGCATTGTGGTGCATTGTATCTGTTATAGTTACATTAGAAAGGAGATTTGGCATGGCCAGGTATTTAAAAACTCAAAATTATACACAATTTGACAAATATAAAAAACATACTTTCAAAAACTGAATCTTGGTACAGTGAAACCGCCTATTAAGCTTCTGAAAATCAAGATTTGTGATACTTTGGACAGTCACTGGTTTAGAAGTTTACCTTTACTCTATTAAGCCAAGGGGAAAAAAAGGATTTGCTTTAAAAAAAAAATGAATAAGAGTAGCATAAACAAGAGAATGTTGAACCAGTTCAAGTGGAGCAATTTTTCAAGTACTTTAAAAGTTCCATTGTGCAAACACTCCAAAGAAGTCTTCATCATGTGTTATTCATTTTAGCTATTCACAGACTCATGGGATTTAGGCCCTCCGAGTCCTAAGTACAAGGGACCTTTACTTGGTCATAATGTATAATCTTTGTAATATATTGTTGTAATCTTGTAGCTAGTGTTTTATTTAGGATTTTTGCATCCATATTCACTGATGAAAGCCCTAAGGGAAAGTCTCTAAGGAACCAAATCTGATACTCAATCTGTTCTTAATAGACCCCTGTTGTCCCAAGACATTCTGTCAGATGGACCAGAAATTGGATCCCCATGGTAGCATGTGTGAGGGGTCCACCTAGTGTTCCTGTTCCCATTCTCTTTAACTGGACCAGGGCTGATGCTCATCAGTCACTGCCCATTCTAGGACTCTAGCCATCCATCAGCAATACTTATTAAGTGGCTATTACTTTATTTGCCTCAGTTTCCTCACCTGTAAAATGAGCTAGAGAAGGAAATGGCAAACTACTCCAGTATCTGCCATAGGGGGTCATAAAGAGTTAGACAAAACTGGAAAAAAAAAATGGCTACACAAGTATCCCAGGTAATGGGAATAAAAAGACAACAACAAAAAAGGCCCTGACCTCAGGAAGCCCACCTTCTTTCAGTGGAGGCAAACAGATATATAGAAATGCATATATGTAAGAGAAGTACATGAATATAACATAATTAAGAATAGGGAGGCATCTAAGGATCGGGAAATTCATCATGTTCCAACTTTGTGAATAATCTGAATGGGCTTAACCTATATACATGTTTCCCCCAAAAGAAGCAAGATTCTTGAGGGGAAAGACTTGCTCATTGGTATTTATAGCTGCCGCCCCCAGCCCTGAATAGGTGCTCAATAAATGCTTGTTGCTTAGTGTAGACGGTGCCATGCCATGCCAGTGATTTGAAGGAAATAAGAGATTTTAAAATCAGGTGAGGGAGTGCATTTTTGAGACCAAGGAGACCTGCAGGCCCTCCCTCTGGTTGGTTCCTACAAGGAGATTCATTTTTACAAGGGACTCATAGGTTTGTTCCTCTCTAAGCTGCACACCCTGACTCCGGGAGACTTTCTCTACAATGCCCTTCTCCCAACACTATCCAGTATGTGTGCTCTTCCCTCATTAGGACATTGCTCTCTTGAAGACAGAGACTGTCTTTCTTTTTGTTTATATTTCTATCCCCCATGCTTAGCACAATGCCTCCTGACACATTGTTCAGTTGTGTATGAATGTGTGATCCCATGGATTTGTCCATGGGGTTTTCTTGACCAAAAAAAAAAAAAAAAACTAGAAAGATTTGCCATTTCTTTCTCCAATGTGTCCCCACTTTACAGATGAGAAACAGGCAAATAGGGGTTGTGACTTGCCTAGAGTCACACAGCTAGCAAGTGTCTTCCAAAGAGGTGGTCCTGGGGCTCTATCCACTGTAGCATCACTCTCCTGGGGACACAAGGGAAAGAGCTCATCTCCCCTAGACCAGAATGTGAAGCCCTGATCAAGAAGGAGACTCGTGCACACACACAGAGCTTGGATGGACCAGCCAAGCCCAAACTATTCTAGGGCTAGAGTTTCATGGGGTACCAGCTCATGCCCAAGCCCTCCTTCTCTAGTTATACAAAGACACTGTTCCATATTCCTGAGTTCACTTCCCAAGGAAGCTTCAGATCACTAGCACCCAATAGGATCATTGATTGGCAGATCTAGCTCCAGCTGCAAAAGATGGAAAGTGGCTTTCAACATGCCGTGGGCCACATCTTCCTCCCTCCTTCCCATGTCCAATCAGTGACAGAGTCCTTTCTGTTTCACCTCCACAGTAGCCCTCACTCCCACCCCCTTCTCACCAGCCCTACTATACCCCTGTACTCCTGCAACGGCCTCCTAATTGGTCTCCCTGCATCCGGCCTTCCCCCCTTTCCAATTCTTCCTCCTCACAGCTGCTAAATTGATATTCTTAAAGCACAACTCTGACCATGTCACTCCTCTGCTTAAAAAAGCTCCCCTGATTCCTTATGTCCTCTAAGACAAAATACACACTCCTTAGATTTTCATTTGAAGCCCTTTGCCATCAGATTTCACTCTTTCTTTCTGGGCTGATTGCATATTACAACCCTCCCTGTGTTTTCTGGCCCAGCTAAACTGACCAAACTGCTATTTTCCATACTAAATATTCCATCTCCCACTTCAAACCTGGAGTACTCTCCTTCTGCTTAGAAACCCCCTGCCTCCCTTCAAGGTTCAACTCAAAAATCACCTCCTTCAATAGACCTTGTGGAATCTTGAACCAATTACTTCTACTCCCTAGGCCCCTGTGTCCTATCTATAAAGTTCAGGGGTGAGGCTGGATGACTTCTAAGGTCGCTCCAAGTGCTAAATCTATGCTCCCATGTTCACAGATATGTAGTTAAAGATATATAAAAATTGAAAGAAATTATTTTACTATTATATTAATAAGCAGTCATTAATTTGGGATGTAGCTTTTTCTCCTTTATTTTCTCACTTAGGGACCAGGACCTATAAAAAGTTAGTCTTTTAGGAACATAAATGATTGATGAAAATTATCCTATCCCACAAGAAACATACTCTTTAATCTTGGGTGAGATCCCACACAACTAAGAGACCTAACTTTTGTTTAGAGTGTAAATAGAATCCAGTTTGGGTGAGTTCTTACCCAAGGGGAAGAAGACATGTCTTTTACCCCTCCATTTCCAACTCATAAAGGAGAAAACCAGTCAGAATAGTTGGAATAGCTGAGTCTCATGATCAAGTCATGTTCTCAGTGAGAAGAGCTAAAGACATCTAGCCTGCCTCCTCATTAAATGTTCACTGATTAGGGTTGAGTTTCACCTGTACGGATTATCCCTTTCAAAAAAATTATTTAAGGATTTCAGGTTCTCTCAATTTCCCAGTTAGCCTAATCAAATTGGTTATTTTATTATTTTATTATATTTATATATTATTATTTAATTTGATTAAATTAATTATACCCAGAAACTCTACCTCTAAGGGTTTTTTATTTGTCAAAATATAAAATTTTAAATGAGAATTCTAACATTCTCCCCTAAGCAGCTCAGTAATACAGTAGATAGAACTCTAGACCCAGAATCAGGAAGATCCGAGGTCAAATTTTACTTCAGATATTCCCTATGTGATCCTGGGCAAGCCATTTAATCTCTATATGCCTCAGTTTCATCCACTGTAAAACTGGGATAAGAATAAAACCTACCTCATTGGGTTGTTGTGAGGATCAAATGAGATAATATTTATAAAGCTCTTAACACATAGTAGGTATTTAATAAATGTTTATTCTTTTCTCCTTTCCAAACTCCTGAGGGAATTGAGAAAGGTTTTCTTATGGAAGACAACTGGACTTGTAATCAAAATCAGAGATCAAATTCTGCTTCAGAAAATATGAGCTGTGCTCAAACAGCCTCTGTTTGTCTCAGAGAAAGAAAGAAAGAAAGAAAGAAAGAAAGAAAGAAAGAAAGAAAGAAAGAAAGAAAGAAAGAAAGAAAGAAAGAAAGAAAAAAAGAAAGAAAGAAAGAAAGAAAGAAAGAAAGAAAGAAAGAAAGAGAAAGAAAGGAAGGAAGGAAGGAAGGAAGGAAGGAAGGAAGGAAGGAAGGAAGGAAGGAAGGAAGGAAGAAAGAAAGAAAGAAAGAAAGAAAGAAAGAAAGAAAGAAAGAAAGAAAGAAAGAAAGAAAGAAAGAAAGAAAGAAAGAAAGAGAAAGAAAGGAAGGAAGGAAGGAAGGAAGGAAGGAAGGAAGAAGGAAGGAAGGAAGAAGAAGGAAGGAAGGAAGGAAGGAAGGAAGAAAGAAAGAAAGAAAGAAAGAAAGAAAGAAAGAAAGAAAGAAAGAAAGAAAGAAAGAAAGAAAGAAAGAAAAAAAGAAAGAAAGAAAGAACCTACTTCCCCCAGTTGTAAAGATCTTTACAAACCTAAAAGCACTTTATAAGTGCTAGTATTGTTATTGGTAATGTTAGTAGTAGAAAATAAGGCTACTGTCATCAATATTCTCTCTGGTCACTTATAGCCCTAAGTCCTACAATGTGAGTCATCCATTACTATTTGCCTGTGATCACAGAATCACAGCAGGTCAGAGGCAACAGGGACCTTCAGAATTATCTGCCGGGACCCTCTCATTGACCGAGGCAGAAACAAAAGCTCCCCGGCCCCTCTGTCATCAGCCTGGGCTTTCGGCACCCGAGGAGGGGCTGACCTGCAGCCTGGCAGCTGAGGCTGCCGTAGCTTCCCTGTCACTCGGGCATGACTGGCGGGAAGCCCAGGGCAGAGCTCCCTGCCCCCTTTAAAATGCAAAGGCCAGGAATAACGATGCCCCAGCCTGGGCGAAGGCAGGCGGTTTCCTGAACAGAGGCCTTCCTTCCCCGCTCCTGATTGGCTGCCTATTTTGGGGGAGTACAAGTGCAAAAGCAGATGTGACCTTAATTACTGCCTTGCTGGGGCTCTGGCCCAGAGGGCCTGCATTATGCAGACAGGTTCCTGTTAACTCTACCAATTATTTTGCCAGGAAGGTACCACTACCAGGCTGAGCCCTTTGGGAATTACTCAGAATGCCGTTCTTTCCCAGAGTCCCCCAAATCTAAGAGGTGCCATGGAGCTGAAGCCTTCACACTTAGTGAGCTCTCCCCAACAGCCCCGTGTCTCTCTTCTGAAAGGAAATGCTGTGAATCACACCCTGATGCCTCTCATTGACTAAAAATAAGCTGAAGCAAAGCTAGGGAAGGGGGGCCTGAGTATTTCTGCCCCGAGTTTGTAGCCAGAATTTCCCAATTGATTCCTCCCTAGCAACTGGACTTTCAGATTACCCATCCCTAATTAGTCCCTGCTTCCCAGTGGGTTTTGTGGGAACACTTAGCCACAAGTTTCACCATGTAGAGAGAAGTGGAAGCTGACAAATATCTCCCACATAAAGACACACAAAAGCACACACACAGATCAGTGGGAGCACAGCAGAGCATCCTTCGGGAGTCCCCAGGGCACAATGCCAACCGAGGTCCTGCTCCTAGCTCACTATGACCTCCTCCAATCTCTCAAGGCTTAGTATCTACCTTTTACCAGCCATTCAACCTCTCTGTGCCTCAGTAGTTTCCTCCACTGTAACAAGAAGATAATAATACCTACCTCATAGAGTTGTGAGGTTACTCATACATATTAGATTAGATAACATGACTTGGAGCAAAGCGGAGGAGAGGAAGGGTGGGTTGCAATTCCTCCCCACAGTCCCATTTTTGCCTTGGGGTTCTCCAATGCATCACCTGCCTCAAAAAATAACTATCCTCAGGACAACTGCAGATATTGTTGTACTAACAAAGCAGTTAAAACAGTCTTCCCTCCCTTGGGAACTGGGGAGTCCCCCTTCACTGGCATCCTATCATGGAAATTCACTTCTCTCCACCCCCCTCCTCCCAGGAGTGAAGACCAGATGACCTATCTCCCATCACAATTACACCCATGGTTCTTTGCTCCCCACCCTCCACTCCAGCTGTCTTGACCCCAAATGAAAAGGACCTTAGTTGTGATTTAATGCTAGAAAAACCAAATGATTAATTTGTAATCATGGTTATTTCCCTTCTTTCATGCTGAGGTGTAAAATGGTGTACCTCTCCTGATCAACAGAGAGAGTTGTTGTAGTGTATGTGTGAAATGTACTTTATAATGTACATATATTTGAAGCATTGAACACCTCCTGTTAATACTCCTAAGGGGAAAGCGGAGGCTAAGGTAGAAAAAGCGAAAGAATGAACCTATCCCCAAAAAGAATGAAAACTCCTTGAGAGAAAGGACTTTCATTTTTGTCTCTGTGACCTCAGTGCCTGGCACAAAGTAGAGTCTAAACAGATTCTTGTCAAATTATTATTTTTTGTTAATTATTAAAACATATGTAGCTATAAGTCTGGCCCTCAAGAAGTTTATACTCTAATAATTATTACATATCCAAAAGTCAGTGCAATGTGCAAGCAAAGTGATGGGAAGTTGTGTCAATAGGGAGAGAGCATGGAGGGGTAATGATACCCTCAAGAAATAGGGAAGTTTGGAGGATGTATGGTTTTGTTAACTTTGAAAAATGGAAGGAGCATTCTAAGACCAAGTTGCTCCCCTCCTCACAAATTTTCAGTGGTTCCCAGTTACCTCTAGAATTATGTGTCATGGTTTTCCAGATGTTAATACTCAGGCCACAGACTTTTTATTTCCAATCAATGCTGCCTTTACAACATGGGAAGCTGACAGGCTTCTGTCTGCCATGATTCCAGTGTTGGCCAAGAGTCAGGATTCTGATCATGTACAAGTCTTCCTCCAAATTGAGCTGCTCAAAGCTCCCAGCAGATTGGAGGTCTGCGACCAAATGCTGACTGGTGGCTTTCAGAACCCAGACGTACATGTAACCAGGAATGAGATGAAACTGGAGGACAGATGAGGCGCCTGCTCCACCTCCCCACGCAGCCTTCATCAGGAAGGGAGGTTCAGAAGCAAGGCTCAGGGAATACAGATGAGCCATAGAGAAAATCCATCAGTGTCTAGAAGCTATTTCTTGTTTTTCATGAGGGAATAATCGCCACTCCTGAGGCTGCTCTTCCACTAGGGTGTCTGGTCTAGAGAAAAGCAGTCATCATGTTTAAGACAAATGGTTACCCTTAGCATGCCTGGGGTGTGACAACAGTGGGGGCACATAAGACCATCTGACTTAAATAATCCTCCTCCCTTCTCTCCTTTTCCCATCTCTATTTCCTTATTCAGTTCTATTTGTCCCAAATGTCATCCATGACTTTCTAGATTCAATTCAATGACTGATTATTAATCTATTAAAGTAGACTCCATGCACAAGGTCGTGTTCTGGGGAATTTGGAATCATGGCAGTACTGAGCAAACAAAGGATATAGGTTTCACACTCAAGGATTTTGAGATAATGAACAGTCATTTACCCTCTTAAATTTATCCTGTGTTTCATTTTCCTCATATGAAAAAGAAGGGCGTTGGACTAAACAACCTCTAAGTCTGTGAAACTTTGACTCTGTCAGTGGTATGCTATAGACTATTTCCAATAAAATTGATCCCATATAAAAATATATCCTCTTCTATTTATCATTTGTTTGTTCCTTCTTGTCTGTCCCACTAGACTATGAACTCCTTGAGAACAGGGACTGTCTTTCTCCTTTCTTTATTTTCCCAGAACTTAGCACAAGGACTAGCATAGAGTAGATGCTTAATAAATGTTAATCAACTACTGGGAATATAGTAGGTACTTAGTAAATGTTTATCTACTAAAATGAAGATCCATCTTTTAAAATCAGCATCCTTCCAATGATGCTGTATGATTGATGCTCAAAGAATATTTGTCTCCAAAGAAGTGAAATTGCTTGTTCTGGGCCAAGTCTGGCTCGCTTCTGATTGGTGGAATGAAATGAGACACTCATTGACTGTCTGACATTTAACAAATGTTGACTTCCCAATAGAATGGAAGGATGTTCAGCAAGGATTCAGTATTGGTTCGTTTAAACACATCTTGCTTGCCTCAGCATTTGCTATAATGTTATACCTTGTCAGAAGCATTTGTCAAGCCTAAGGTTGCCCTAATGCTTTTTGACCTTAGGAGAGCAGAAACCACTATTCCTTAGTGATTCAAGCTTTAATTTGCAGAACCAATTAAGTCTTAAGAATAATTTCATTGCAATTTAGGGGAAAATTAGTTTAAACTACACATTATAGACTTTGGTAGAGACTTTGGTAGAGTCAGTCTACACTGAAAATTGCCAAAGGACAAAGGAGAATCCCATGGTGGACCTAAGCAAATAGTAGCATAAGAAAAGGAATGATATAGGGAAAATAGCACAAAGTATGTCTTCAGAGAAATGTATAATGGTTAGAATTTATATAGTGCTGTAATACTGGCAAAACATTTTACAAATATTATCTCATTTGATCCTCACCATAACCCTGGGAGGTAGATGCATTATTCTTCCCATTTTACAGATGAGGAAAATGAGGCAGGCATAGGTTAAATGTCTTTCAAAGGATAATACATCTAGTAGTCAGTCATATACCTACTAGATATCTGAAATTAGATTTGAATTCAGAACTTCTGACTCCATGTCCAACATTGTATCCACTTATTAGCTAGTTCAACAAGATAATGAAGGGAGAAGGAAGAAGAGGAAAAAGAGGAGGAGGATGAAAAAAAGGAGGAGGAAGAAGAGCAGAAGAAGAAGAAGAAAATTTATATTGTATTTCAAGATTTGAAAAGTGCTGTATATGTGTTATCTTCTTTGATCTTCCAAATAACCCTATAAGGGAGGTACTTTGTATTATTATCTCCATTTTAGAGATAAAGAAACCAATACTGAGAGATGTTAAGGAATTTTTCCATGGTCACACATCCTTGTGTGTGTGTGTGACCTCCTTGAGAGCAGAGATGGTCTTTTACTTTTCTTTCCATACCCAAAATTTAGCACAATGCCTGGTACATGGTAGGAAGTTAATAAATGTTCTTTGTCTGACTGTGTGTGTCTATGGCAGGACTGAATTCAAGAGAAAATGAGAGATAATGAATTGGAAGACTATGTGCTCCACTGGTATTTATGCAATGTCAAGAAGATAAGAGGAAGAATAGTGAACAGATTTCCTATGGCGGATTCATGGGACGGTATGAATGAAAATTATCCAGGCTAAGAAAAATGATGGGGGGAAAAAATTGAAATGCATGTTACTGGGGAGATGGTAGGAGGCAGAGCCAATGTCTGGAAAATCTTAATCTGGAAGGAGCTCCCAACCTGAATTGGGACTTAACAGAAATAGAGATCTCAGCAGAGGGCAAGGAATAGGGGGATGGAATGGAGACTCTCGTCCAAGCCTGGGAGACCCTTGAGTAAAAAGATATGATGGCCAGAGAGGGTAAGATAACAGAGATTAATCAGTTTTCTTTGGCTAGAATAGAGAATACATAAAGAAGAATGTTAGGAAAAGAGACTGAAAAAAGTAGGTGGGAGCCAGATTGTGGAGAGTCTTAAATGTCAGGCTAAGGTGTATATATTTTATTCAGTAGGCGAGGGAGAGCCACTGAAGAGTTTTAAGCAGAGGAGTGATGGGATGAATATGGAGGGTTAGGAAAATTACTCAGGCAATGGTTCAAGTTAATTCAATAAAATTTATTCAGTGGTTACTGTGGGTAAGATATTCTGCTAGGTACTGGGAATAAAAAGATAAAGACAAAAACAAAACTGTTCCTGACCTTAAATTCTACTAGGGAAAGACAGTAAAGTCATAGACACGGATATACCAAGGAAAATACAAAGCAATTTGATGGAAGGAAGAACTAATAGAGGAGTCAGAAAAGGCCCTGTGGAAGTGACCTCTATAAGTCTTGAAAAGTTTTAGGAATTCCAAAAGGTAGAGAGGACAGAGAGCAATCCAGACAAAGGACAACTCAGAACTCAGACACAGACACAAAGGAGACACAAAGATCCTCCTGGTGGCTCTCCTGCCTTCATCACTCCTCCACCTAAGATCAAGGCTCGTCCAGAGATCCTCCAGAGAGCTAGTCTGAACCTTACATTATGTGTCTGAGTCTGAGTCTGGGTCTGAGATCGAGCTCAAGCTTGAGTTTGAGCTTGATAGATAGAATCTTGTAAACAAGGAATAGCAAATAAGTCACTTTGGCCAAAATGTAGGGTAAGGGGGGAAATCTTGTAATGTGTCTAGAAAATGCCTAATATCCTTTTAATGTGAAAAAGATGAGTCTGTGCTTTATTTTAGAGGCAATAGGAAGCCAGGGAAGCTTCTTGAAGAAAGATCACGGTCAGATCTGATCAGATCCATGCTTTAAGAAGATAATTTTTGCATGTGTAAGAAGTATAGATTGGAGAGGGGAGAGATGGAAGCAAACAAACAAGTGTTCAAGGCTACTATAATAGTCTAGGAGCAAAGATGGTAGCAAGAGTAGAAAAGTAGGAATGGATGCAAGATAAATAGGATTTCAACCACTGTTGTTAAACAGTTTTTGTGTTGTGGATTGAGCTCCAGACCTGGAGATGGGAAGACCTAAGTCCAAATACCTCACTTAGACATTTATTAGTTATGTGATTAGCTAAGCAGTCACTTAACCCTTTTGGCCACAGTTTCCTCATCTGTCAAATGAGCTGGAAAAGGAAATGGCAAAGCACTCCAAGACTCTGCCAAATAAGGTCATGAAGAGTCAGAAGTGACTGAACAATGACAATCACCTTTGAAGACAGGAATCTGAGTTTGAAATCATAACCTCTCTCCTGGAAGCAGTCACCTCCTTTTAAAGACAGGAGACAGGAAAAAGGGTTTGTTAGGAATAGAATCAGAAGTTAGTGTAATATAAAAACAAAACGTATCAATAAAAATGTTTGGTTATAAAAAGCAGAACCAAGGGAACTTCAGAATTTTCTTCTGACTCAAGTCCAGTCAAAGACCAAGTTTCATGAATGACTATCAATCCCAGGAAACTGAGGAACTTAGGAGCTTCATGACTTTTCGGTCAAAATCACAAACCCCCATACAACAGCAGGGATGAAAGAAGACTCCCAGAATATATTCTAAACTGGGACCTAGAGAAAAGCAGACATATAGACTATTGTAGAAGGAAGTCAAACTCTTCAGATACCAGGGATTAGCCAAACTCCCTGATTCTGTCCTTCTGAAAATATTGCTTTGCTCTGACTCCCCAGAAAAGCTGGAAAGGAGCCAGCCAGAATTGCTAGCATTGTTCTGTGTGTAGAAAAAGCAGCAATCTGAATGCTTCTGAATGAGGGGGTTGAGAAGGAGGAATGAGGTGGGGGTGAGAAAAAGCAGCTGATCGGAGGGCATGGCTGAACCATGTGGAAGCAGTTTCTGACCTTGCTCTGTGTGCAGCAAAACCTCAATCCACGGCGGTCAGTGGTTAGTCAGGACACCTATCTCAAAATAAAACCCCTAGATCATAGGACTTAGAGCTAGAAGAAGCTTTTAGAGGTCATCCTCTTCATTTTAGAGAAGGAAAAATTAGCTGAGAAAGGTTAAGATATCCCTTTAGCTAATGTGCCGTTTTTGAACCAACCCAGGGAGTTCACAGTCTGAAGGAGAAGGACTTGGTGGGGTAGAATGATTCAAACCTAAATATTGAGAATACACAATACCATACAAATGTGTTAGAAAGAAACAAGTAAAGCAAAATTCTCTATGAGGAGAATCCTAGGTTAAAAGTTGTAGCCATGTATTTTCATCTTTGCTTCTCAGGAACAAAATGCTATCATTTATTCATCTGTTAGAACCAGTTGAATTAGAGCTACTCGCAGCAGCAATTTGAATAAAGCTTATTTGTCTGGGTTCTACAAATTTCTACATTTTGACAGCAAAGTCCTCTTCCTCATAAAAACATATGAGGGGATTATGTGGCAAATCAACATTTTTAATAGGAAGGAGGAAAAGACAAAACCCATGCACAAAACATATACATTCAAATTGAGATTTACTAAAGTTGATGAAGGTTTCAAGATGGGAAGTAGATGAAGAAAAGGGTAGCTTTGTTATTGAAAATTCTTAAATCTGTGTTCCAGGTGGGATGGCGATAGGGCAGCCCTCCCAAAGATGATTTCCCAGTTTTCCCCATTCATACAGAAAAAGTCCCATATCTCCAAAGTATATTAAGGGGAACAGGTATGCTCCAACCTCACTTTCCCAAAGAGAGGTAGGGAATCATCTTCCCCTCAGGACTTCAAGGACTCTGAGGAACTTGTAGTGTCTCTTCTCTAATGCTGATAGCTAAAGCTCCCATCAGTTGTGGCCCTCCTCCTACTATTACCATTAGTGACTCCCCAATTCTATTTAATAAACTTCAATGCATTTCTACAAAGGGATATTTATTTCAAAGCTAGCCCCAGAACAAAATCACACAATTAGCAGACTGTAACTCATTATCAAAGGTCTAAGCGTTCTCCAAAGCATTTCTATTACATGTCATCATGACTGTCTTGGAAATGGATTTCCCTGCTTCTTCAATATAAAGAGCAATGAAAGAGCCTCAGAGGCACTTTGTGCATGCCCCAATCCCTCATTATATAAGGATGCTCCCTTGTTTTTGTCAGTAATTCTAGGAAAGGGAAGTATTTTCTGTTACTTCTTTCTTAGGTCTATGCTTTGAGATTTTTAAGCATATAATTGGTTAGGGAAGCAAAAGGAAATGAGGAAATGACCATAAATCATCTCCTGGATGAATTTGAGGCTGTTCTTATCCTAGCCTTGGCTAGACTTCCCAGAAACTCTTGCCCGCATAGGTAGCCATTCATAAAGAATGAAAGTAGCAAAGTTTATTCATGGTCTGAATTCCTGATTTAACTCTTTAACTCTCTCCTGCCAATATCCAGACTCTGAAGCAAACTGTAGATATGGTGAATGGGTTAATATTCACTCAAGACATTTTGTTCAGTCTTTCATATATTGAGATTCTGTACATCTATGTCTTACATGAAACAGGCCATTGGAGAATTGTCCTGAAGCAGAATAAATCCTAACGCCAGAAGCCACATAATAAGTGTTTAATATTTGTTAATGTTGTTACATTATTGTTACCGATCAGAAAGATGTCGGGTTTTTTTGGAGGAGGAGGCATTTGAATTGAACTTTAGTGAATGAGCAGGAATTTAAAATGGAAAGAAGCAGGAGGGTATTCCAAGCACAGGAGGCAATATAAGCAAAAATCTAGAGGCAGAAAAATACAGAGCATGTTAGGGAAATAAAGTCAGCCAGTAAGGACAAGCACACTTGGACAGTCAAAAAGGAGACTGGAGGTTTTGATTTGAAAAATCACTCTGGTGGGCAGGATGAGAATTGGGAACCAGTCTGGTTAGAGAAAAATAAAAGGCTTTTGATGACAAAGGCCTGTGGAAAAAAGAAATCCTGGACTCTCAAGCCCTAGAAAGGTCAAAGGAGAGCCTGAGAAGAACTGGAAATTTGCTCACCTCTGCCAATTAAAACTAGACCTTTCATGACCTAATCAAATATTGCCTCTCCCTAGTTCCACCCCACAAGCTGTAAGGGGTTTTCTCTGTCTATTCCTCTACCTCATCTCTTACATATTTTCACCTCTTTCACTTATATTTGTGCATGAATGTCTTTTATTCCCCTTTCCTAGATTGTCAGTTCCTATGGTGTTATTCTGCACACAGTAGGCAGGTTATTTTATTTTCTTCCAATTGCATGTAAAAATTATTTTAACATTGTTTTTTAAAACAAACTTTCTCCCTTCCTACCTCCCCTCTGCCTTCCCTGAGACAAAAAGCAATTTGATAAAGGATATACAGATTCATAAACTTTTGGATCATTCCAGGCAGGGTTTACTTTATTCTTCTTCACCACATTCCTTCTAGCACTTAGCATAGGACACTATATAATAGCTCTTCTGGATCTAAGATTTCAGGGGCATAGCTAATTTCCAATGTGGAAATTCCCTCCACCAATTCAGATTACCAGCTGCTATATTAGAGAGGGTTGACTTGGGGGTGGGGAGAATAAGAAATTAAGTAACTCACCCAAGGTCACTTAGCCTATGTCAGAGACAGGACTTGAACCCAGATCTTCCTAATCTCCAGATTTCTACATGTTGCCTCTCTCTCCTACATATAACAGGCTCCTGATTTAATGCTTCTTAAACTTCATGACTCAAAATGGTGAGGCAACTGGAAATACATTATGTGGGAATGATTGACTTAGATGACGGTATAATAACTGTCTTCAAATATCTAAAGAGAGAATAGTTTTGTTCTATTTGGTTCCAAAGGGTAAAAATAAAACCAATGGGTAGAAACTACAGGGAGAGAAATGACTCAGCCTTTGTTAGCATTAATTTAATTCATGGTTAAATAAATTATGGTACTGTACATTAATGAGATAAAATACTACAATGCAATTAATATTAACAAGTATGAGGAATACCAAGAACTATGGAAACATCTTTACAAAAAAATGCCTAACTAAGCAAAACAAAAAGAAAATGGAACATATTCTAACTGAAATCATATAAGAAAAAAAGCAAAAGAGAATAAATTGCAAAGGAGGAAAAAAAAAAGAAAGAATCCTGATGAGGATTTAGAGAGAACAACTTGAAAATTATTATAATACTTTTGGTATTGAAATTGGTTAATTCAAATGTAAATAGTTACTAAGCAAGTTTAGTTAGGGTTATTGATATTCCATTCAAAGTTTTTATTAAACACTTAATTTTTAAAAGAGGAAATTAATTCAATTTCATTCAGTTGAGTGGAATTGAATTGGATAATAATGGCAGCTTAACTGGAACGGGATACGGTAAAGAAGTATTGAACTTTGGATAGGAGTAGGCTAATTTTGCATGGGTCTGGAGAAAGAGTTTGAAACAGAGATAGACTAGGTCTAAATTACATAGAAAAGATCACTAATCTAATTTTGTTAAATGTATTAAATTAAAGTTGAGAAGAAAAGGGTTAATATTTGTCAATTTCTTCGAATTTATAATTTAGTGAATCAGTAATATCATTTACTATAATTTTGTTTATACAGAAATCCCATATTTCTTGGCTATCATCAGGAAATGAACTATTTAACATAAGGGAATTTTGAAAAAAATTGAAAAAAAAAGTAACTACTGTCATCAGAAAGAAAATATATTATAAACAAACGAATTCTAGATCAGGCATCAGAAGCCCTGCATTCAAGAACTGCCCCTGATGTCTATCAGTCATGTGACTTTGGACAATCTCCTCTCCTCTGGGGCTTCAGTGAAACCCCACCACCACCACATAGTGAAAGATGCAGACTAGCAGACTATTAAGGTCTCCTCTAGCACTATGATTCTTACTGTTGACTCCTTTAATCACTGAAACTCATTTTTATTAGAATTATTTGGAGTTACTATTGCCAAATCTTTCTAAATGGATTGTGCACATTCTTTGCTTCCTAATACAGAGAATGCCAAACATAATTTAATTTTCTCTGGTGACTCAGAATTCACATAATGAAAATTGGTCATTTTACTGTGCTGGAATAAGTGGGGTACTCAGAAGTTGTTGGAATAAACGGGCTATTTGCCTTGGCAAAGAATGGTCTCCCATTGATGGGCTTTTTTGCTTACATTCTATTGTTTTTTTTTTTTCAAATTCTTTATCCTATTAGCTATCAATTCTGCACTGCTATCAGAAACGTTGCCTTCAACAGACTTTTTTTCCTCCTTTCCCCAAGAACCACATTCTGATTGGTTGTTTCTATTCTTCTGCAGACTGAGAAATCAGATAATCAAACATGTGTAAATAGTTTTTAAACTAAGACTAAAGATACTTGAATAAGGATTTGACTCATGCCCTAAAGAAAATATATAAAAACAGGAAAGAGTTTAGAACAAAGAAGAAATTTTAAGTGTTGACTACACAGAAGAATAGGGACATTCAAGATTGAGCTAGAAAGAAATGGAAACACAAGAGTAAGCAGCAAATGGAAAAAAGAAAAAGGATTAAGTTGTGGAAAAGAAAAAAGAGATTAAGGAAAGCTACCTACTGGAACAGAATACCTGGGCCAATGCTCTTATTTCTATCTCTCCTATAATAAAAAGACATAAATTTTGGTACAGGGATTTTAAGATATCTGTCCTCATTGCTCAGTGATATTTTTTGCTTCCTTCTGATTCTCTTAAATTATGGAGATGGCCAAGTAAGTAAACTCGGAAAACGATTTTGCTGTACAATAATAATTCACATTTCTATAACACTTTACAGTTTACAAATCACTTACTTCCCAACCACTCTTTAAATTGGGTCACGAGAGAGATGGGATCTCTGACTTCATTGATATAGGAAGCTTCCAAAGGAAGAAATTCTCTCTACCAATGCATAGAGGCACCTTGTCCACAACTTCAAGTCTTCAAAAGTTGCCTGGGGCCCTGACAGGTTGAAAGATTTGCCAGGATTCCCCTCACAAATATGTGTCACCAATGGAACTTTAATCTGTGTCTTTCCATCCCCAAGGCCAGCTTTCTATTGACTTTGTCCTGCTGCCTATGGGGTAAATACAGAACAGAAATGCTTATCGAGACATGAAAGACCAGATGAAAAAGGAGGTAGTAAGAGACCACCTAGCTCCACCTCAGCATTATGTCCAAGTATAGCATGATGCCCTGTTATAATAATCAGCTCATTTTGCTGTTATTGTTGTTTAGCTCATTTTAATGCTTGGGACAATATATAGGCCCTTCAGGTCCACATGTTCCCTCTTCTGTTGCTTTAGGTAGTTTATTTAAATGACACATTAGAAGTACAATTACAATTGCTCTGAGCATATTTCCTAATGTCAGGGAAATTGCAAACATTTGGCCAGAGGTTTGACTCTGGGTATTAATTTACATATATGTATATATACATATTCATGTGTATATAAAACTCCTGGCCTCTGCCATTGAGGCAAAATTCAAGTTACCAGAAATATTTGAACAACATAGTATATTATAATGTCTGTTAATAGGCAAGCATCAGGAGGGTAAATTGAGGAAAGTGCTTATCTAGCTTTTCTTGGGATTTCCCTCAGTCCTTGAGGTGGTAGATAGAACTGGGGGCATAGACCTAGATCTTCTGCTCCAACATGGCTATAGAGCTGATGGTTCTCAATCTCTCCTTTCTTTTCCACAACGGAACCCTTCTTCCTCTTTTTCCTGCTGCTGGTTGCCTCTTTGTTTTCATTTCTTTCCAGCTCAGCTCTTTATG
The DNA here is from genome assembly GCF_902635505.1 of Sarcophilus harrisii. Taxonomy (NCBI): domain Eukaryota; kingdom Metazoa; phylum Chordata; class Mammalia; order Dasyuromorphia; family Dasyuridae; genus Sarcophilus; species Sarcophilus harrisii. Next base: position 543,806,170 of record NC_045428.1, read on the forward strand.
TCCCCAGTCTTTCTTCTGTGCAGCCAGAAGGTTGAAATTTCATTTAAACTACACCTTGTTTTTATATAACCTCCTCAGGGCTTAATCAAGTTCCTCTCCCAATCAAAAGGTACTTCCTGTCACACCTAATTGGAATATCTTTGGTTGAATCAAGGAAGGGTCCAATTGATCACATCTAGTTGTTACAAAGGTCATGTTTAAAGTGGGGTGGGTGGTAGGTAATCAGAAGTGCCCCAGCCTTACAACAAAACTGGTGGATGTGATTAGTGAGCCACTGTGAGAGATATTGGAAATATCATAGAGAATGGGAGAAATATTACTGCACTGAAGAAAGTCAAATGTTCAGGAAAGTCTGCAACTTCTTCTTTTATTCCTGTCAAAATCCTAGATTCTGTTATTAAAGTGATGATTTGTGAAGATCTAGAAAAGGAAGCGATGATCATTAATGCTTACTATGTCTTCGTCTAGACAAGATCATACCAAATGAACTTCATTCCTTTTTTTTTTCCCCAGGGGTGCTAGACTGATTGATCAGTTGAATATCTGGTTATACTTTTATTTGTCTATATTTTGTTCAGTGGATAGAACACCAGGCTGGGAGTCAGAAAGGCTCGTTTTCCTGAGTTCAAATCCCACCTTAAACATATACCAGTATGACCCTGAGCACATCATTTAAACCTGTTGCCTCAGTTTCTTCATCGGTAAAATAGGCAGAGAAGGAAATGGCAAAACTAATCCAATATCTTTGCCAATAAAACTCCAAATGGGGTCACAAAAAGTCAGACATGACTTAAATGACTGAACAATAATATATTTTATCTAAGTAGACAAAATATACATATATTATATAACATAATATATATATAATTTATAATTGTACAATATACAATTGTATAATATACAATATAAATTATATATCTACATATTATATGACATAAAACTATATTATACATAAATATAAAATCATGTATATAAATATATACCACAGATAAATAAAATTTTTATATATATATATATATTAGCCAAGTATTTAAAATTGTACTAATCTTCTGGACAAGATTATAACCAGTTGAATAACTAGAATCATAACCAATTGAATGGCAGAACTCAAAGAGTAGCCATTAATGGATGAATTTCAATCGGGATGAAAATCTTTAGAGAAGTCCCTCAGTGATCTGTCCTTGTCCCTGAGCTTCCTAACATTTTTATCAATGACTAGGATAAATGCATGAATTTCATTTTGCAAATAGCACATAACATATTTAGTTAACATATTTCATGAGAATCATGATTTTAAAAGACCTTGACAGTCTAGAACATTGGACTGAAAATAATCAGATAAAATTCAATTAGACTAAATATTAAGTATTAAAGTTGTATTCAAAAATGCATCTTCACAAATACAAGACAGGGGAGGCTAAGCTTTGTAAAAAAGATCTTGGGGTAGGGGTGGGGCAGGGGGAGTGGACTGCAAGTTCACTGTGAGTTAGCCATGGGATATGATGACTAAAAAAAAATCTAACTCAATCTTAGGCTATATTAAGAAAGACCTAGGTTCCAGTACTAATAAATAATAGTTCTTCTGGATCCTGCCTTGATCATTCCCAATGTGCAGAATTGTGTTCAGTACTAGACTTGATATTTTAAGAAGGACATTGCTAAGCTGCAAAGGAGCCAATGAAAAGCAACCAAGATGACAAAGGACCTCCATCTCAAATCACATAAGGATCAGGGGGAGGAGTGGGAAGTAGAACTACAGAAGAAGTTGGGGGGGAAGGGGGAGAGAATATAATAGTTGTCAGCAAGTATTTGAAAAGCTGTAACATGGGAGAGGGATTAGGCTTATTCCACTTGGTCCCAGAAGACAGTAGGAATAATGAACAAAAACTATAAAGAGGAAGATTTAAAATTGATGTAATGAAAAGCTTCCTAAGTATTAGAACTCTCCCAAAATGGGATGAACTGACTCAAGATGTAGTGATTTCCCCTTCACAAGATGTCATCATACTGGATGACCAGAAATGTCATAGATTGGAGTCTTGATCAGCCTTTGAGGTCCCTTCCAATTCCAGGATTCTGTGATGCTGAACAAAAATTACTTTCTCCATTTTACAGCTAAGGAAATTGAACCTCAGAAAAGATAAGAAACTTTCTCTTAGCTAATGAGAGACAGAGGTTTAATTGAATCTAAGACTACTGGCTCCACATCCAGGATGCTTTGATTACCCTAAAGTAGACCAATCAAATCACACATTTCTATAAACAAATACTTTTAAATGCTATGTATAGATATCTGAGGCTCAAATAAAGTTGGATTATTTCTTCATTTCTGGGGAAATCTGCTGCTTCCCTTAGAAACCATATTAACCTTCTAGTTCAGATTCCCATCTCCCCCTCACTGCTGAATGCACTAAAAAATTCTTCTTTTAATTAAAAACAAAATTACAAGGATAGCAGGAGACAAATGTCCACTAGAGAATATAAAGCCCCTTCATCTCATAGGGTAATTCATGTCAAAGAATCACGGCTCTGGACTTATGTGCACTGGGTTCAATCTTGGGAACTTCCCCCAAATTACCTTTGGGGTTTGTGCTCTCAGAGTCTCATCATTTTCCCCTTTCAGCCACAGCCTGCTCCAGGAGCATCAGAATGTAGCTCATATCAAGTTCCCCACAGAAAAAAAGAAAATGCCCTAAGTCCCATGCAAAGTTCACACTACCCATTGCATCAAATAAAAGTTAGGCTTTATTTCACCCACAAAAACACAAGGGAATTGAAACCATAAGCCATAGAAACAATTTTTCTTCCTCCTATGGTCAGCCTGCCTTTCTCCCAGAGACATATATAGATTTCTATCTCACTTACCTGGTTGCTAAAAAGAGTAGAAAATTGAACTCATGCACTCCAGTGAGTCTCACCTCCCCACCTCCCAGAGACTTATGGAGCCCACCAGACTTCAAGTATTAGTACAAAGTTAAGGCTGCCTCAAAAGTATAAAAACATGGAGTCAATGAAGAGTCAACCCTCCTTTCCTCCTCTTCCCCAACCCCCAGAAAGAGTGAATTGATCTGCACTCAGGGCAGTTATTAAAAGAAGATTTCTCCAAGCCCCAGAACCACAAACTGCCAAACATTTTGGACATTCTTAAGGAATTGAAAAAGGTTCCTCAAAGAAGGAGATGTACAAATATTTCTAAACCAGCACTTCCCTAGCCCCAAATACCTGGATGCCACAGGTTGTGGAGCTACCAGAGACCCAATGGGGCAAAGTCTCAGTCTTTCAGGACCAGTTATGTTCTACCTCAATAAATCTTTTATTAGGCATTTACTATCCTGGGAGATGGGTGAAATATAAAGTTTAAATAAGACACAGTGTCTCTCAGGAAACTCATGAGTAGAGAGGTAAAGAAAATACAAAAAGAGGACATTAAACTATTACAGATGTACAGGTCTGTGATTTCATCAATATGAGGAGCTCTTGTGATGACAGTCACAACCTAGTATAATTTTGTACCATATAACTGAAGCAGCCTTTTTAGCAAATAAGTCCTAGAAAGTTACACACTAAATGCAAAGGCTAAGTCACTTGTCCATGATCATACACTTCGCAGGTGTCTAAGATGAAGGAAGGAAGGATTTTCCTTTTTTATAATGAAGCTACAATAAACTCTTTAAAAAAAATTCATTATCCAGAATTAAAGGAAAAGTCATATAGAAGAGAAAGGAATAATGTGTAATAATAGGAACTGGGCTAAGAGAGAGAGAGAGAGAGAGAGAGAAGAGAGAGAGAGAGAGAGAGAGAGAGAGAGAGAGAGAGAGAGAGAGAGAAGAGAGATGAAAGAAGAGAGGAGGGAGAGGGAGAGGGAGAAAGAGAAAAAAAAGACAGACAGAAACAGACAGAAAAAGAAACAGAGACAGAGACATAGAAAGAGACAAAAACAGAAAGAGACTGAGACAGACAGACAGACAAGGGATTGGACAATGAGATTTCTAGGTCTCTTCCACCTCTGACACCCTCCTTTGTTCTATATATGCTGCCTATATAAGTGCATCAATAAACATGTTCACACCTCTTATACATGTACAATATGCTGCCTCCCACCAGCATTAAGATGGCAATTTGCTATCATCATCATTGTTATCTGCAGTTTATGGGTCAGGACAGAGGATCAAAGTCCTTTCAGGAAATTGAAAGAAGGGAGAACATTCCCAGGGTCAAATAGCTAATGAGTGGCAAAGCCGGCCCTTGAACCCAGGTCTTCTGACTCTAAGGTCCTGCTGGCTCTTCCTATTTGCAGTCTTCAGGCATCCTAGAGGAATGAATCATCAGAAGAATCCTCCCCCACTCCAGTGCCCTGGTAATGTCTGAAGTATGTCAGCACTTACCTTCTTGAAAATGAATTTTAAAAATCAAAAAACTCTCTTCCTATCAGGCCTTCACTCTTCCCAAGCTCTTAATATATCACTTTGCCTAGAAATGTTCCCCATGCATTCCTGGTCTTTAATGAGTTCACCATCTAGTAAAGAAGGCAGTGCATTATGTGTGCAATGCATTAACCTCTCACACAATTGTAAAAATAGTCTTAATAGAATCCAGCTAAATCCTACTTAATAGTAATAAAACAGGGCCCATGATGTTCTGGGGGTGAGTGTGACCTCTGAGTCATTCCTTTTGATTTTAGAAGGTTGAACATTTAAAGTTTCCCCCCACCTCCTTTTTTATGATGCTTATTCCTGGGGAATGGCTGGGAAATCACAATTAAAGCCAGGTTCTTCTTCAGGGAAAAGTGGAGAATCAAAGAAAAGCTGAAATAAACTCTTTTTTTAAAAAAAATCTATTCTCCAAAACTAAAGAAAAAGTCATCTAGAAGAGGAAGGATTATTGTGTAATAATAGGAACTGGGTTCAAATTTACAGAAGAGAGAGAGAGAGAGAGAGAGAGAGAGAGAGATTGAAAGAGAGAAGAGATTGGACAATGAGACTTATAGATCTCTTCCACCTCTGAAGCTATGGTCTAAAAATCCTAAATATAAGATCCTCTTCTATGTAACATTGTGTCAAGACTTTTCTTTTCTGTGCCTCAGTTTCCTCATATATAAAATGAAGGAGTCTGATTAGATACTTTTAAGGTCTTGTCTAGCACAAAAATAGAAGGGGCCTTAAGCACACCCCTTACTCTCCCTGAAAATGTTTTCTCATTTGTCAAATGAAAGAGTTAGATTAATTGATTTCTAAGTTTCCTTCCAGTTCAATATGGTGGCCAAAAATGCAATCTTGGACTATATATAGTAGTCATATATTCATAAGAGAAAGGTAGTGTCCAAGAAGAAGGTAGTGTCCCACTGTCCTCTGCCTTGGTCAAACCATACCTAAAATATCGTTTTCAATTTGGGTTGCCATGATTTAGGAAGAATATTGATGAAATAGAAATCATACAGAGGACTGTTAGAATAGAAAATGGTCTCAAGATCAAAGGAATTAGAGGTAGTTAGCCTGACAGAAAATGCTTCCTATGACTTAGAATTTGCCTCTCCAAAGCTTCTCCATAGTCATCATGTATTCATTCAATAAACATTTATCAAATCCTTATTACATGCACTGTCCTGCTGTTGTTGTTTGTCCTTAATTTCGAAGGATACCAGGGAGCTAATGCTATGACATGCATGTGAGCTGGATTTAAGTGAGGAGGGCTGTGCAAAGTCACCAGTCTCATTTTCTCCTCCAGAGCCATCTGGGTCCAGTGGTAATTTATAGATCAGGAGGACTGGAGATGGCCTGGGAAGCAGTGAGATACCTTAGCCTTTTTAAGATAAGAGTCTTTGACACATCAGTTTGGTTAAGGAAACACCCAATTGGTGATTACAGTTGGATAAGAAATGAGACAGAGAATGGCTTCCTTTACCAAGTTAAAAAAAAAAAAAATCCAATCTGGGAGGGGAATACCCTTCTGGCTCAAACAAAAATAATTCCTATGCACATTCGCTGTAAGTGGATCAGGGGCCAAACGATGACCAAATGAGTCTTGGTTTGGGGACCTTTTGTTAGCCAATCAGTAAGAGTCTGAGTGATTTGAGTTTAAGGCATGGTCCTTAAGAAAGAAATCTAACTGGAAGGGGCAGCTAGACATTCAGTGAATAGAGTACTGGCCCTAGAATCAGGAGGACCTGAGTCTTCCTTAACACTTAGTTGCTGTGGAACCCTGGACAAGTCACTTAACCTCAATTGCCTCTCAAAAAAAATCTAACGGGTAAATGTCTTAGAAGATTTCTTCATATAAAGGAAGACTTTAAATGAGATCATTCCTACTCTCATGGAAAGAGAATGGACGTACTTCAGCAACCACAATGATCAACATTACAGGATAATTATGTTAGGATATTAAAGAAGTAAAGACAAAGTTATCTGTGACTTCTGTGGGATGAGAGGTATTACAAATCAAATGGAAGGAAATGGACTCAGAGAAAACTTCGTGGAGGGGATACCATTTGACTTGGGCTTTAAAAATAAGGTAGAAATTCAATAGCCAAAAGGAATTGGGGGTACACAGAGAACAGCATTTGCAAAGGTATGAAGGCAGGACTTAATTATAGTGACTTCCCTCAGAGATTACATCTGCCCTTCATATAAAATGAGTATGTACATAATTGTTTGCATGCTGTCATTAGAACGTAAGCTCCTTGAGGAGTATGCCTGGTTGTTTTTTCCCTTTCTTTGTGTCCCCAGAATTTTGATGGCACGCAAGAGGTGTGTAATAAACACTTGTTGACCAATTGGTTGAAAGGAAAGAAGAGGAAAATTTCTTGAATCATCCCTTATAAGTAGCATGGCATAGTGAATAGAGTGAAATAAGTCAAGAACGCGTGAGTTGAAATATTGCCTTGGACACTAGCTGTGTGATTCTAATCCCACTTAGTCTTTCTGAGTCTTAGTTTCCTAATCAATAAAATGGAGATGTAAATAATATCCAACTCACAGTATTGTTTTGAGTATCAAATGAGATCTTTTAAAAAAAGAAAACGTTTTGCAAACTTAAAAAGTCTATAAGTGAGCTACTGCTGTTAGTTTGACTAGAATATAAAGTAGATAGAAGGGTGTGATGAAATTAAGAGTAGAAAAGTAGGATGTCACCAGACTCTAATGAACTTTGAATATTAGGGAAAGGTCCTAATACTGATTCTTTGGGCCAAATAGAAATTTGTTCCCTCTTCCACAAAGAGCATCTCTGACATGATGAAAGTCAGTTGGAAAGTCAGATCCAGCTTTTCAGGTACATAAATCGAGGTGCTCTTTTAGTGTTAAAGGTCACATAAGGCTAAGTAAGAAAGCTTTGCAGATGGCTGCCCAGAGAGTGTTCTCTCTTGAAAGAGGGGCATTGAAATTCACCTAAGGTTCAGAATCCAAAACTCTTTCCCAACTATAAAGGTGTTAATTGATCATAGGTATCAGGAAGAACTGTTTCCAATTCTCATATCTCATATCGCAGCCTATATCTACCCTATCCTCATCAAAATTATCCAGGCCTGGAATAGAGATGGCTCTCCATACATCCCCTGCAAATCAGCCTTTTTGAATTCCTACTACCCTCACTCAATATTCTAAGCTCACCCCAGTTCTCCCTGCCCCAAACCCCAGTAGATATTCTAGACACGTCTCCAGACAAGGGAGGCAGTATTGATTCTTCCAGGGCTACCAGACAGAAACAAAGGGAAGAAACATAGAGACACTTTTAAAACAAAAAGGTGGGGAGTGGAGCTCTCCCAAGTGCTGAGTATTTGGTCAGGAACCTGCTGAAAGTTGCTCTTACTTCAGTATTAAAGGTCATAGCATCTGTTAGAGTGTTGATCTGAAATTTTATAAAGCAGTTTTTGATCAGAGTTGCCCTGTGAAGTAGATAATGATGAAAAAGTGATGTAGAAAGGCAAATAAAGCACCTGATTTGGAGTCATAGACTGAGTTTGAGTCTGAACTCATGTTAACCATGTGTGGGTTCTTAAGAAAGTTATTTAATCTCTTGGACTTAATTTTCTCTTCTGTAAAATAAAGGAGTTGAACCAGATCTTTCAGAGTCTATGGTTCTGATTATTTATTCCAGGAATCCATAACTTCATCGATATCCATATTCTCCACGAATGGGACCATCCCATACCTTTGTACACAATTTTTTTAGGTAATTCAGTTTTATTTTTTAATCACCTGCCAGCCCCTCATCTCTCTAGTTATGAGAATATATGTTTTATAATTATCAAAGCTGTGTCTGGCAACATCCAATTCTTCTTACTACCTAAAAGGGATAACTAGAAATGAATGCATCTGGATGAAGGAAGAAAAGAGAGGAGTGGGTAGGGAAATCATTCAAGGTATGGCTACCAGAAAAGGAATTGGGATGTCATGAGGTCTCTACACTGCTAAAAGACCAGCTCCTGAAGGAGCAGGAAGTCTAATTGTAAAAACAAGGACAAGGAATGCAAGCTACTAAGAGAGGAAAGTCCAACCTCAGGATGAGCTGATATGCAGTGACTTTGGGGGGGGGGGGGATAGAGGAATGATATTTCCCAAGCCTTTGCTGTAGGCAAAATTTTGACCCCTTGAGGCAGAGCCCAACATCCCACCCTGATTATAGATCTGACCATAATAAGCTACTTCAGTTTACCAACTTCCCTTTTGTTAAGGCTCAGATGACCAGCATCTCAAAGTCCCTGGAACTTATTATTCCCGGGACAGCAGGGGAGTTTCCTGATTCAGTCTTTAGTCTTCCCTTTCCATTCTGTCATCCCTATCTTTTCTTCCCAGAGAGGACTGGCTGGTGCCTGTGATGGGTTTTAAAATTCCATCCTCCCACGGTCCCTGTCAGGCCACCGATTCCCACAAGGCGTCTTCCGTCTGCTCCCATCTGGCCGCTCGTTTGTGCCGTGCTGAGTCAGCGCTCTGGAGGGCCTGGCTCGCCCTCCACCACTGACAGATGGTCCCCCGTCTGGTGGTGTCCAGGGCAGCCACAGCAGGGGACACTGTGCGGTGTGGGAGTGCCAGCCCACACCCAGCAGGAGCACCTGGAAGAGAGCAGTGCAGCTCTTGGACCAACCTGGCAAGTTCAGCAGGATGGTCCATTGAAGAGTGGAAGCACACATGCTTTCCCTTCTCTGGGTTTCTTCAGAGACTCTGGCTTGTTCTCTGAACAGTAAGAAAGATTTGCAAAACTCATCCTCAGCACTGGTTCTTCCATTGCTCCTCAAATGGCCCCCAGCTCCAACTACTCCATTGGCACTGTATTTTCCCCATGGTAGGATAGAAGACCCAGCTGACCTGGCTTCAAATTCCAGCTCTACTCCCTACTACTTCTGTGACCTGAGGCAAAATCACTCTAACCCCTCTCTCAGTTTCAATTTCCAAAAGGGGGGAGGGAATATGACATGAACCCAATAAGCTTAAATGTGATTGCATCTCATAAAATCACAGTTCTAGAGCTGTAGGAGCACTTTAGATGCCACCTAGTACCTCTGTGTTCTTAGGCAAAATCACTATGACTCCTCTCTGGATTTCATTTTCTTTGATTGTCAAAAAAAGGGGGAGAAATGACATGAAGTCTAATAAGCTTAAATGTGATTGCACTTCATAAAATTATAGTTCTAGAGCTGTATGAGCACTTCAGAAGCCACCTAGAGGCCTTTTCCTTTATACAGTGTAAGAAACTGAATCCCGAGGAAGTTAAATAACTTACCAAGGCCACAGAAATAGTGTCACAGGTAGAATTTTTAATCTAGGTTCTCTGATTTCAAATCCAATGTATTTGGTACCTCCTCTATTGACTTTTTCTTCTGGCTGATGAAAACTTTATAATGACATAGTGAAATTAAAAATATCTGAACCCATGAGTCAGGAGATCTGGAGTTTCTCATCTTGATTCTGCTCCTGATTTTCAGTGTAATCTTGGAGAGATCGTTTTTCCTTTCATTAGATGCTCTCCCAGAGTCCTTCCAGGATAGTGTTCTATGACTAAATTCAATAGAGTCAATGGAGTCTTAGAAAAGAAAGAAGGCCATTGGGATCCCAATGAGAAGAGTATGAGGAAATAGATTCAGAAGAGAGGAAATGGTTTACCCAAAGTCACTCTGTTAGAAAGTGTCAGAACTATAGTTCACATTCAATTCTCATGACTAATTATGTATGAGTTACAGTGTCTGACAAACTACTTAACTCCTTTGATCTTTGATCCTTCCTTACCCAGAATAGTGGTAGAGGAAAGGATACCTAAATTCTCTCATTACAAAGTTCTCCACTCATGAGACGTCACAAAATGGCAGCACTATAAGAAACCTTGAGAATAATCTGATTCAACCCCACAATATAATACAAAACAAAACTGAGGTCCAGAGATGAGGAATGAAGTGTTCAAGATTAGATGTCTAAGATGGCAAAACCAGAATTTAAGCCCTAATTCATGACTTTCTATCTAGTGAAGAGGGATATGGCAGCCTTAGCCCACATTTGATTAAAAAAATTAGTCTTTGGACAACATTGCTTTCACTAACCTCAAAATTCATATTGTGAATGGGTAAGCTAAATTTTTCCTTCTTTGCTTTGAAAAGAAAGACCCTCCACTACATAATATCACTCTAGCTTTCAGGCCTTCTTATATTATTTATTCCCAAATATAATAGTATATATTATATTTATAATGAGGTACATTACTCTGTACCCCAGATAAACCAAACAATTTTTGTCCTTGAAATATACCTTGTGCTCTCCCATCTCCATGGTACCCTCTCCTCCCTTTGTCACCAGTTGAATTACATACACATCTCATCCTTTAAAATATAACCTAAATATCACCTCTTCCAAGAAAGCTTCTCTGGTTTCCCTCCCTCAGCAGCTAAAACCTTTCCCATTGGGATCACACATAATAGTAAGTATTGCTCCAATGGGTTTTTATTTATCATTATGAATATTCTTCTCTCCACTAGACTGTGAGCTCCATAAGGTCAGCATTATGTTTTGTCAGATAGGGGAAGCGAACACACATTTTATTAAATACCTACAAGTATTAGCTTAGTATGGTCGAAATTCAGGGAAACAAATCGCTACCAAACATAATAAATCCTGTTGGTCCATTGATTGAACTGTTTTTCCTTTGTTTCAAGAGGACCAGTGATATTATGGGGTGATGTCTTGATTCCCCCATGAATTGGATTTAAGCGAGACAGTTGCACAGAGTTGTCAGCTTCATTCTCTCTTCCAGAGTCATCGAAGTCCAATGGCAAGACAAAAGTCAGGATGACTTTGCATTGGATGATCTTGGTATCTTTAATGTCTGAGCAAACTCTAATTGCTCCTCCACATCAACTGTTTCAGCTGCCATTTGACCATTTGAATAAATTGTTCTCATTCCATCAAGGGAAGTCTTCACATGCTTGGGGTAAATCTCCCCATTAATTCACTGATGGGTTTGAGGCCTATTGATTTTATGTTCAACCTGGTTTATAGTCCATCTGCCAAGCAGTTTTACCAGAACATGACCTCTGCACATGTTACAGCTTCTTGGAACCAGCTACAGGTGAGAGCTGAGTAAAAGGTATGCACCAAAGGTGGATGAAAAACCCTCAAAAGGATTTGGCAAGCCCTCACACCGGAGATGTTAAACCCTGCCATATACCCCAGTCCTTTGGTAGCATGTAATGGTCCATTGGTTCGTTGGTATCTACAGGATGCCAAGAGGACAAGAAGTATCTCTTATTCCTAGGATAAGAATGTGTACAGGAGACCTACAGAGTTTTTCCCCTAAGGAGCCATTGGTAGATATCCATTGTTCACTACTTTCCTCTTACACAGTTCTGAAATCACATTGCCTATTAATTACCCAGATGACAGATGAACCAGTGCACCAGTCAAAGCTGTCAGCATAATAAGACTCAAGTACCTGACTGACCTCTTATAGAAATCTTCATTTTAATAAATGAAAAACACACTGTAGTATTAATCATGAATGGCTCCCGTTAAGCGGTGAGTACTTAGGTCTCTGGCAGTTCCCAAGTCACTGAGCAGAGATCAGAAGCATCTCACTACATATTGGTGATTGCACACCATTAATTATCCTTTTAACAACAAGTATGAGGGGGTGGCACTAAGTTATATAAGCTCCAGTCCAGGCAATCAAAGGAACTGGAACTTCCTGAGGAAAAGAAAAATTAAATAAGAAGTACATGATCTGCATTCAAGTAATTTAATGGGTTTTTATAGACAAGATGGATTAGAGTGATTCTCTTGGCTCAACAGAGCAGAGTAAGACCAGTGGAGGCTTGAGTGGTTGGCAGGGTGTGGAGACATTGGGAATTAGATTTATATGAAATTTATGAACACCTGTATAGTCTAATGGTATCTACATAATGGTAAGAGGACTAGAAGTATAGTGAGCAGACCCTCCCTGCAGGACACAGGTAAGAATCATGCAAAATGGGCAGACAAGCAGGAACTGCTAACTGCATTACGGTAGGGGGAAGGGTTGTCCACATCAATCAAGGCCTGGAACTTAATAGCAGGCAATTAATAAATGCTTTCTGATTGGTTTATTAACATTACAGATCCATCAGAGCTTCAGTAAGTGCAAGGAAGAGTTCCCAAATCAATGAGAAATGGTTGTCCCTCGAATAAGTTGATTTAGATAGCAATAAAAAGAGATATCTATATATTTTATATACATGATCTCAACTGAGTCTCACTATTTTGTGATGTAAATGCTACAGCTATCTTTACTCCATTTTAAAGGTGATAAAACTGAGGTTGAGAGAGATTAAATAATTTGTCCATACAAGAAATTAAATGCCTGATGGAGGATTCAAGTACCTGTCTGTCCTTAAACATTCTGTTATGTCATGGATGCATTGGAGGTTTTAGATCATAGATTTAAAACTGAAAAGAGGATCAGAGAGCATCAAGCCCAGCTACCTCATTTTATAGAAGAGGAAACTGAAGCCCAGAGAAGTCCCATGGATAGTAAATATCTAAAATGGCCAGAACTTAGAAACTCCCAGATTAGTGCTTTATTCATGATATCACATTACTCTCCTATCAAACAGAGTTGAGAAGGCCACTTGTTGAGGATATCATAGGGGGGATTGAACTCAGCCAAAATGGACTGATAAGAATGGATAATTAAAATATTCATAATGATAATACTATCTCCGATTTACAAACTACTTTACAAATATAATACTTACAACTCTATGAAGTTGGTGCTATTATTATCCCCATTTTGCCAATGAGAAAAAATGAGACGAAGCAAGTTTAAGGGACTTGTCCAAAGTCCCACAGCTAGTAATCGAGGTGGTACAGAATCTTCTCAAAGTCTTGTTGTTCTTGTTATTCTTGTTTATTCATTCAGCTGTTTCTGATTTTTGAAGACCCCATAGATCTTCTATCTTCCACTATCTCCTGAAGCATGTCCAAGCTCATGTCCATTTCTTCCATAATACTATGAATCTCATCCTTTGACATTCCCTCCTCTTTTGGCCTTCAATCTTTCCCAACACCAGGATCTTTTCCAGTGAGTACTCTCTTCTCATCGTGTGGCCAATATATTTAAGCTTCACCTTCAGTATTTGTCTTTTCAATGAGTGGTCTGAATTAATTTCTTTAAAGATTGCCTGATATGATCTTCTTGCTGCCTGAGGATACTTGAAGGAGGGAAAGGATGAAGGGAGGGGGACAGGGAAGGAGAGAAAAAGAAAGGAAGGAGGGAGGAAGGAAGGAAAGAAGGAAGGTAGAAAAGGAGGGAAAGAGTGAGACAGGGAGGGAGGGAGGAAGAAAGAAAAGGAGAGAGGGAGAGAGGGAGAGAAGGAGGAAGAAAAGGAGGGAGGGAGGGAGAAAGGGAGAGATGAGAAGGAAGGAAGGAGGAAGGGAGGAAAAAGAAGATAAAGATTCATCAGTACTAATACAGAGAAGCAAATGTCATTAGTAGTTATGATTCTGTTCCTGCATGTCCTCTTTTGGAAAGATGAATTCTAGATTTTCCTGAAACAGTTCTAAGCAGAAACGTCAGTTGCTTGGGCTGAGAGCCAGGAAGCCTTCACATTTTTTCTGAGTGGCAGAAGATCCCAGGGTCATTTTTCTGATGCTATGACATTCTGCTTTAGATTTTATTCCAGTCAGGATAGGAAGGAGAGGAGGGAGGAAGGGATGCCAAAGAGGGTAGAGAGATGAGTGTCACTGATGAAAATACAATTTTACCTAGAAAAATCATGAACTATTTATTGAAAGGCAAGAAGAAAAGTAAAAACTAAAGCCTATAGAGGAAGGTATAGCAAGATAGATTTCAGCTCAGTGTAGGGGGAAATGTTGTAAAACTCAGAAAATGGAATAAGCCTCTTACCATGATAATGAGCTCCCCAAAACTGGAGATGTTGACATGGAAACTGGTTGGTCAGATATTGGGGGTGTTGAACAAGGAATCCATATTTCAGCTAAGTTGGGGACTGAATACCTTCAGAGGTCCCTTCTAAATCTGATATTCAATGATTCTATGAACTGGACTTCAATGAGTAGTGCCACCACCTTCCATCTCTGGACCCCAGTTCTTTCTTTACAAAATGGGATAGGGGATCGAAATGGAATATAGCATTCTGTAATGGAAAATATTAAAACTAAAGTCAGAGAATATAGTTTGCCACTTATTCCCCATGTGTTCCTAAAGTAAGAAGAATCATTTAGTTTTGGGAGGCCTCAGTTTCCTGGGAAATGAGGAGGTTTAGCTAGTGATCTCCAATGTCCCTTCCAGCTCTTGGTTTATGATGCTATGGCCTTTTATGCATGAAACTATGACCAGGGAGAGGGAGAATTGAAGTTAGGTAACCAACTTCAGGGAAGAGGGGAGAATAAGGAAGGACAAAAGGACAGTCATCTTTCTTCACTGCTCCAACTCTGCACTCACGGAACTTCTGTGGACCTTGCACAGGATAACCATGAGTGGACTACTTGTCTCCTAGGGCCCATCTTCATCCTCTGGGTCTGCCTCTCTCCCCTTGCTTTTCCAAGACTACTTCCTTCATATCCCTGCTTTCTCCTAGGAGTTGCCCAGTGCAATTTTACTATAAGGGTCTCACTCCTCCCCTGCCAAATCTCCATTCCTACCTTTCACTTTCTCCCAAGAGGTTGCCCAGTTGGACTTTTCCTGACCCAATAACCTGTTTTTACTATTCCCCCATTCCACACCTCTGACCAGTAAGACAAGAGGTCCAGGAAGGACTAACCTCCCTACCACCTTTCTCTTTTAGTTCCTTCTAGAGCTGTCTAGCACCCATCTTCCACACCTCTCTCTATTCTAAAGCCCCTTCCAGCTCTATGTTCTTGACTTCCTCCCAGTTCTGACATTCTCAGATCTTTTCTAGTTCTGACAGGCAATGCTAGATATGTAGCTCTAACAATCATGAAAAGTTCCTTAAAAATCATTACCCAACCCCTCATTTTACAGATAAGGAAACTGAGACCCAGAAAGAAAATGTTATACAACCATGCAACCTATCATTTTTTAATGCAGCTGAACATCAAATATGATATTTTCCAGAACCCCATGAATCAGCCTTTCATTAGAAACACTGGCAATAGCTGCTTCAGTGCCCAAAAGGCAAGAGACATCATTTCATGAGAGGATTAATGTAGAGAATAGTGTCCCTCCCCTAGACAAAGTTCAGCTCTACTAACCTGCCCAGCATCCTAATCCAGGGTCTAAGAAACGCTGCCATCATCCATCCTCAGAGCCTTTGTAGGGAGCCGCTGGCTGGCTTTCTCCACACTGCTATTCTTCATGATAAAAGTCCCATATGATGATGCCCAGGGATATGCTTTCTAAGCTGTGGGTGGGAGTTAGGCCCACAAACCCAGTTAACCAAATCGTGTTATGAAAATTTAGCGAGAGAGGGGAATATTAAACCCTCCTAGGAAGATGAACGGAGGCAGTGCCAGACATGTTTGCGTTGGCTACAATTAGGGACTCAAGAAATGTATGACATCTCAGCATCAGCTGTCCTGCTCTCTTACTGAGGGGTGCTGTCTGTGGCACCATAAATCACGGATCTGTCGTCAGGGAAGACATAGGCACATGATTGACTAGGAGCCATGGTTAATGGGAGCCAGCACTTGGAGGTGGAAAGACAGAAGGAATGACACTAAGCTCTGAAATACCCTTGAGCAAGTCCTTTCTTCCTATCAGCCTCAGTTTCTCCATCTGTAAAATGGACTTGCTGATATCAAAAAATCTTTCCAACTGTGGCATCTCCTGTGACTCCAGCACAACAGGCATTCTGCTCCTTTGAAGGAAAATAGTAAAGTGCCTGAGGAATTTTGAAAGATGCAGATGAATTTTTCTAGTCCCTTTATAGAATTGACAAAGAGAAAAAGCAATGTCCATCTTTTGGGTTGGATGTTTTGTTTGTGGTTTGGATTTTTTTCCCTCAATGGAACTTTCAAGAATAGCTAAAATTGTTAGATATTTAGATTGATATCTTGATGGGGATGGTATCTTATCAATGTGAGTACTTAGGACTATAACAAGAGCACAGTATCTAGGTCTTTGCCTCAGGGCAGTGATTTTAAGATGAAGCCAAAAGTATTCTAAATCTTTCAGTAACTTAGAAAGAAAAATTAGTCAAAATAGGAAATTACCAGATGGCAACCAAGAATGAGCTCATCTGCCCACCACCCACCCTCCAGTGGGAGAGAGTGTCCTAGGGTCTCAGACTCCCACTCTTATTCACCTCATCTCACTTCTCAGTCTCAGTGCCAAAATGCCTAATTGACTCTAATACCAAGCCCTGCATCCCCTCCCATTCTTTCCCTGCCCATTTCTTTCTGTAAATCTACAGAGAATCTAACCTACATGCTGGAGACTTTCCCCTGGTCTTTTAAGTACCCTGAACAGTACCAGGATAGCCTCTATTTTGCCTCCCACTCTTAATTACATGACTAATCCACCTTTTTCTCCAATAAGACATTTTATCTCTTTATGTACATGCCATTGAGGATATTGTACTACATATATGCTTGCTTTGATTTAATTTTATTCATTAGGTATTAATTACCCAAGAAGGGAGTGTGCAAGGGCATCAAGGGATGGAGTTTTCTGGGGTCTTGAGCCCCAGAGCCCTGAGCAAAGGGAAGAGCCTTTGCAAAGTTATGCTTGGAAAGGTATAATTAAATCACTGATCTAGGTAGAATGAAAAGTGAGAACCATTGGTACTGATTTCTTGTCTTGTCGTGTTGTATCTATCCCAGCATGCTACATTCCAGGTGTGCAGACTGGAGTGCAGTCCATCTTCATCACCTCTGCTCTTTACAACAACCCTGGGATTTACTGAGGTCACCCATAATCTAGGTAACTATTTTGGCTAGAGTACTTGGCTTCAGTTCAAACCCTGCCTCATACACTTAGCAGCTCTGTGATCCTGGGAAAGTAAGTCATTTAATCTTTTTAGATCATCATTTTCTTACCTGTAAAATGGGGACTGAGCTAAAGTTAATTACATATAAGGTACCATCTAAATCTAGGATCTGTTTTCAAAATATCTTTCTAGTTTTCCAAGTGTTTTATTCCCCCAGTGAAACTAGATGATCCACCATCCCCAAACTTGCCCCAAGCTTCGTTCACACTTTTCCTATGCTTGGAATGTCCTCTCATTGATCTGCAAAATAAGGAAAAAAATAGTGCCTACTTCCCAACGTAGTTGTGAGGATCAAATGAAATAGTGCTATGTAAATTCTAGTTATTATTGTTCTTTTCTCTTTGTTTATATTCATATATGCATGCTATTTTCTACATTAAAGTGTAAGCTCCTAAAGGACTGAGATTATTCTCTTATATTTTTGTATTCCCAGCTGCTATTCCAGTGTCTAGCACAAAGTAGGCACTTAAAAGTTTGTTGTTTGATTGATTGTTACTCCACCCAATAGCTGATGATTATTTTGACTTAAATAGCCTGCTAAATATTCTGAAGTCAAGTTAACAATATCAATTAAGTGCTTGCTCTATGCCTGGCACTATGCTGAGCACTGAAGATTCAAGAAAAAATTAAGGAAAAAAAATTCCTCCCTCAAAGGGGGTTATATTCCCTTTGTGTAAGTAGTAAAGGTAGTTTTCAACATTCACGTTTTATAAAATTTTGAGTTTCAAATTTTTTCTCCCATCCCCACTCCCCAAAATGGCACAATCATGTAAATATATTTCTGCATTAGTTACATTGTTCTTTCACAAAGTTCTTTCGCAAAAGAAGAAATGGAACAAAAGGAAAGCCACCAAAAAAAAAAAAAAAAATGAAAACGACACATTTTGATCTGAATTCAAATTTTATAATTCTTTCTTCAAATGTGGATATCATTTTCCATTATGAGTCTTTTGGAATTGTCTTGGATCATTTTATTGCTGAAAAGAGCTAAGTCAATCATAGTTGATCACCAGGCAGTACTATTGTTACTATGTACAGTGCTCTGGTTCTGCTCACTTCACCCAGCATCAGTTTATATGAATCTTTCCAGGTTTTTTTGAAATTTGCCTGCTCATAATTTCTTATAGAACAATAGCATTACATTACATATATATACACACACACACACACACACACACACCACAGTTTGTTCAATCGTTCCCCAACTAATGGGCATTCCCTCGATTTCATACTCTTTGTCACCACAAAAAGGGCGGTCATAAATATTTTTGTACATGTAAGTCCTGTTTCCTTTTTTATTATTTCTTTGGAATACAGAGCTGAGGGTAGTATTGCTGGATCAAAGAATAAGCATAGTTTTATTGCTCTTTGGAAATTATTCCATATTGCTCTCCAGAATGGTTGGATCAGTTCAGAACTCCATCAACAATACATTAGTGTTCCAATTTTCCTTTGTCTTTTCCAAAATTTATAATTTTCCTTTTCTGTCATATTACTCAATCTGATAGGTATGAGGTAGTATCTCAATGTTGTTTTAATTTGCATTTCCCTAATGAATAGTGATTTAGAGCATTTTTCCATATGACTATAGATAGCTTTGATTTCTTCTTCTGAAAACTGCCTGTTCATATCCTTTGACCATTTATCAATTAGGGAATGACTTGTGTTCTTATAAATTTGACTCAGTTCTTTATATATTTGATAAATGAGGCATCTAACAGAAACATTTGCCGTAAAAAAAAAAAAAAAAACAGTTTCCCATCTTTCTGCTTTCCTTCTAATTTTGGTTTCATTGATTTTGTTTGTACAAAAACTTTTTAATTTAATGTAATTAAAATTATCTATTTTGCATTTCACAATGTTCATTATCTCTTGTTTGGTCATAAATTTTTCTCTTCTCCATAAATCTGATAGTAAAGTATTCCTTGCTCTCCTGATTTGCTTATGGTCTAAATCATATCCTAAATTAATTAAATCCTAAATTAATGTCTAAATCATCTTCCCATTTTGATCTTATCTTAGTATACAGTGTTGGTCTATGCCTAATTTCTGTCATACCATTTTCCAGTTTTTTCAGCTGTCTTCATCAAATAGTGAATTCTTATTCCAGAAGCCGGAATCTTTGGATTTATCAAACAACAGATTACTTTATTAATTTACTACTGTATCTTGTGTGCCTAATCTATTCCACTGATCTACAACTCTATTTCTTTGCCAGTACCAAATAGTATTGATGATTGCTGCTTTATAATATAGTTTTAGATCTGGTACAGCTAGGCCACTTTCCTTTGCGTTTTTTTCATTAATTCAAAGGGGCTTATATTATAATGGGGGAGACAACATGCAAAAATTTGTACTCACAAAATACATACAGTGTAAGGAATAGAACTGAATCATTTGACAGTTAGCAAATTGTTTATGTGCAAATAAATGCTCCTCAGCCCTTGAAAACAGTCTATTCTTTTGTAGATTAACCAACTCCCCCCCACATTTTCAATATAATAATAATAATGCTTTATACTATGAAGGCTTTGCTCACCTCATAATAGTGTTTACATTATCATTAGTAGTGCAAACTCAGCCTTCGGCTCAACCAGGCTTCCAGATCATCTCAAATTCCAAACGAGTGGGGTCTGAATTAATGAGGTTTGACTGTATTCATTTGCATCCCAAATCTATCTCACCTTCCCCTAAACCTGGGTCTATTTCTTGGAATGCCTCTCTGAGTTAGTGTGAAGATCTCCCCTGGGCCTTCAAGGCTGCAATGAATCATGGGAACCCAGCTTCAAATGGTTTTGAATCCATAGGTGGGTTTCACAGGAATGGGGCAGAAGCGAGATTTCAGAGCTGGAAAGGTCTAAGAAGTCAGCTGTCCTGACCAATCCCTGAAAAAAAAAAAAATTCCCACAAATAATTGTCCAGTTTCTGCTGGGAGAACTGCAACAACCAAGAACTCCCTCCCTGCTTGTATAACTCCTTCCACATTGTTGGACAGCTCTAGTTGTTATAAATATGTTTTTCTGATGTTGAACTAAAATCTGCCTCTCTACAATTACCTCCTGTCCTCAACCCCATTGCTGTCCATTACCTTTTGCTTCTGACCCCTGCCAAGCAGAATTATTCTGTTGCTTCATCCACATGAGACCCCTTCAGATATTAAAAAATGCATTGTTTCCCCCTCTGATTTCCCTTCCGGCTAAACCTCTCCAGTTCCAATCTGGACAGCGCCAACAGCACCTGAAACCTTTTAGCGGCTTAATTAGCTGCTCACATGACCTGGTATGGACTAGAGACCCTACACCATCCTACAGAGCTTTCCATTTTACCAATACTCAAATGCCTCGATGTGTGACCTGTGAGCTCATGATTTGGAGGTTTTCTCCAATAATTCAGGCCTTCACCCACACCTTCCCATCCCATGGGACTAGTATTGCCCCAGGTCTAGCTGAGGCTGCTAGGTAGAACAGTGCATAGAACGCTAAGCCTAGAGTTGGAAAAACTGGACTTCAAAACCAACCTCATTCATTTACCAGCTGTGTGATCCGGGGCAAGACATTTAATTTTTGCTTTGCTGTTTCCTCAACTGTAAAATGGGGATTTAGCACCTATCTCTCAGGATTGTTGTGAAGATCAGTATTTGTAAAGCATTTAGCACAAGTGCCTGGCATATAGTAGGTACTATATAAATGCTCATTTCCTTACCGTGTCTCCCTCCAATGTCCTGGAGAGCCTCCCTGCTTTCTTCCAACCTCTTTGAGATTACCAAAGGAGAACTCCAGTTATTCCCACAGCATCCCTCCTCCTACCCATCCTATACTTCTCTGATGATGACCTTTTACTCCTGTTCAGCAAATATGTCATCAGTATAACTAGATCTGGAACCCAAGGCTCCTGAAGTTAGCCTAACTCCTCTTTTTCCTAAGGCTCCCTCCTCCCCAGCACACACCTTTCCCATCTTCCATAAATGCACAGCAGCTCCTCTCTAAGCCGATAGCAGCATGATAGGAACCCCTGATGTCTTATGCGTTCATTATTGCACAATTTACTGAAGATGGAACATCACTAGTAATGGCCCCATTTGTAAGCACACAATGCTCTTTCTGTAAATCCCACAAATCACTACCTACTCAAGCCTCAGACCGTCCCAGGAAGCCCACCTGCCCACCCTGGAATGTTTATGCTTAGGTAAACTGCTGCTGCCTTTGTCTCAGCTTCTGCCTTCAGCAGAGTGGTCAGGCCCTAGCCAACCCTTGAGGCTGCTTGAGATGGTTCAGCATCCCTACAGTGAGTCTGTCAGGCCCAAGCCCAGTCTCCACACAAATTATCTCTTTAAGAGACAGCAGCTGAGAGAGAATGACTGCATTTGGGCGAGTTCTGAGCTCTGAAGGTTAGCCAAGCACAGACAAGTGTCCGACCGCACCTGCATAACTCCTTTGGCTTCCCAGTTCAGTTTAACTCAACAAACATTTATTACTACATGCAGGGGACCTTTGATGAGGCGCATGGATGAAAAAAGACAATAGGTCCTGCTTTCAAGAAGTTTAAGGTTTAATAGAGGGAAGGAGAAACCATCTAAAAGCAGAATCGCCTTAGAAGGGAGCTGATTCCTCCTCAGTGAGGGCTGGATGAGCCCCCATCGAGAATGCTGTGGAAGGTATTCCTGTCCATGTATAGGTCACAGAGGTCCCTTCACCTCTCAGATGCTGTGATTCTGGAATCACAGATTATACACACAGTGTATACAATACAGTGATTCTGTAATAAGGTACAGAAATACCTTATGGCACAAGGGAGGAGGAGATAAGGGAGGTATAATGGGAAGTTCTGGATTTTCAATCAGAGGACATGAGTTTAAATCCCAGCTTTGCCACTAATTATCTATATAACCACTGGTAGCTTGGAGGTGAAGGGATACAGAGGAAAGAGCACTGACTTGGGAGGCAGAAACTCTGGGTTCAATTCTTACCTCTCATGTCAACAGCCCTTTTTAAAAAAAAAAAAAGGTACTAGACTACATGGCCTCTGAGATCCCTCCCAGGCCCAATGTAATGGGCCTATGAAATCACTTCACTTGTCTTGATCTCAGTTTACTCCTCTGTAAAACAAGAAGGTAACTAGGTGTCACAGTGGATAGGCACTGGGCCTAGATTTATCTTCCTGAGTTCAAATCTGGTCTCAGATACTTACTACCAATGTGTCTGGGCAAGTCCCTTAACCCTATGTGCCTCAGTTTCCTCATCTGTAAAATAAGCTGGAGAATGAAATGGCAAACGTTCTAGTATCTTTGCCAAGGGGGTCACAAAGAGTTGGATGAGACTGAAAAATAATGGAACAAAAAGCAAAATGGTTTGATTAGAAGATGTCTGTGTTCTCTCCCAAGTCTGATACAATGGAGACATACATTTAACTTTAAGGCAGAAAAGATCAGTTTTTCCTAAAGTGGCCTTTGTGGAGTATTGATCCTTGAAGGAAGGAAGAGATATTGAAAGATAGAAAGATAGGGAGGAAGGAGGGAGGGAGGGAAGGAGGAAGGAGGGAGAAGGGAAGAGATTGCTTTCTAGGACTAGAGCAGGCAGAAACAAAAACCCCAAAAGAAATAGTAGGCAAGTTACAAAAAGAAGATGAAGGAAGTCAATTTGGCCAGAGCACTGAGTAGGTAAAGGTTTGTGAGAGGTAAGGCTGAAAAGATAGATTAGAACTGGATTACAAAGGGCCTTGAATGCCAAATTCAGCTGTTGATGTTTTATTCCGTAGTCCATGAGGACTGATGCCCCCAAGAATTTTTAAGAAGATTTTTCAGGCAGAAGTTGAAAGAATAGATAGAAGAGAAGAAAGTCTGATTTCAGAGCTACCTGCTACCAAAGTATCAAGTTGTCGAGGGGAGAATAAATGAACTGAAAAGAAATGTCAGTTGCCCTAGAGATTAAAGAGGTCCCCATCAGACTTGAACTGGATTTTCTAACCACCTTTATGACTCTCTGTCCCCTCTCTCATATTTCTGTATCCTCTTGGAATTTCTGGGCTCTTGATTACACCCCCTCATTCGCAACTTCAGGTTCATTCTGGCCTCCATTCTGTGTGTTGTAGCTCTTCCCACACAAGCCCAGGAGCCTCAGCTGGCCAAAGTTTTGACAAAAATTGCCTCATTGATTCATCCATTCACTCATTCATCCAAATTTTGAAGTACCTCCTTGTGCAAGGCTCTGTGGATTACAAAAATAAAATGAACAAGATCAAGTCCTTTCCCTCAATCTAATCTGCCAAGTATTTGTTAAATACCTAAATGGTAGATGGAAATAAATCTACAGATTTATTAAACTCCTACTATGTGCCAAACACCACACTAAGTGCTTTACAAATATTATCTTTTTTGATCTTTCCAATAATGTGGACGATAGGGTGCTAATATCATCTCCATTTTAAAGTTGAGAAAACAGAAGTAGACAAAGATTAAGTGGCTTGCATCATGCTAAGGATGTGTTGTTCCCTCTTCACCTCTGTAGTTCTTAGAATCCCAGCGTTCCTTCGAGCCTCAACTAATATGCTATCCCCTACAGGAACACATCTCTGATCCCCTAATTAGTTGTTAATGCTCTGTCCCAACTCAAATTATCATGTATATAATTATCTGTTTACATATCATGTCCTCCCAGGAGAACAGCGGTCTCCAAACTCTTTTGTTCATGAACTCTATCAGTAAAACATTTTAGAGCACACCTCCATTATGTGAATATTTAATTATTTATAAGTTATGTAATGTAGTACCAAACTAATTATGGTCAATATAAAACTTAGGGAAAAAGAAATTTAAAAAGATGAGCTAAAGATGAAAGAATTTTCCCCCTGGGAAGCACGTTTATTGAATATGTATAGAATAGAATTAGGGGGTGGGGAGGGAGAGAAGATGGTGGGACTTGTACTTTAGGAAAACCACCATCACCTGTGGAGAATATGGATTGGAATAGGGAAAGATTTGAGGCAGGGAGACCAGTTATGTTGTTGTTCAGTCATTTTCCTCACTGATTATCTAAAAGAGTACATAAAACATGTATATCAATAATCAGGACATAATAATAATAATAATATCTAGCATTTATATAGTACTCTAAAGTAATGTTGTGAATGACTCTTTGTGATCCCATTGGGGGTTTTCTTAGCAAATATATTTGGTGCTTTGCCATTTCTTTCTCCAGCTCATTTTACAGATGAGGAAACTGAGGCAGACAGGATTAAGTGACCTGTGAAGGATCACCCAGCTAGAAAGTATCTGAGGCCACATTTGCACTCAAAAAGATGAGCCTTCCTGACTCCAGGCTTTAAAGTATACAAAGTGCTTTACAAATGTCTTCTCATTTGACCCTCACAATAAACCTGGGAAGTAGGTCCTATTGATGCTCCAATTTTATAGATGAAGAAACTAAGACTGCAAGAGATTTTGTGACTTGCCAAAGTTTTCCCATTTACAAGTCCATCTCTCTATCCACTGTGTTGATGTTATTGTTGCTATTGTTCTGTCCTTTCAAGTCATATCCAACTCTTTGTGATTTCCTATTTGGGGTTTCCTTGGCAGAGATATTAGATTGGTTTGTCAATTCCTTCTCCAGCCCATTTGACAGATGAGGAAACTGAGGCAAACAGAGTTAAGTGACTTGTCCAAGACCATGTAGCTAGTAAATGTCTGAGGGGGGGATTTTAACCCAGGTCCTCGTGACTCTATGTCTTGCACTCAATCTACTGTATGTACCACTTAGTTGCCTACATTTATAAGTGCTGAATGCTTTTCTTACGGCACCCCCTACCAGAAGGTACCTAACCCTCACTGTACTTGGATGAAAGTCCCTCCATTATTACCCTCACAAACAGCCTTCCAGCATCCTCAGACTCCAGAAACCTTTTTTGTTAGGTATGGAGGGCAGGCAGGACCTGTAATAGTATCTGCATCAAGTACTACTGATGAGGTTCCTCCCTTTACCAAAGAAGAACTGACTAAAAAGACAAAACATCATCAGTAAAACCTATTTCTCTTACCTCTCTTGAGTTGAGATTAGCAGTCAAGTTAGTAGCAGCAACAGGAAGCACATCCCACAGTTCTCATAGACTTCAGATGGCCATATCAGCCAACCTGTCCCTTCTACATGGCAACAAGCTGCTTCTCATCCCCTTATTCCTCCTTTCAGTATCAAACAAACATTCCTCAGACATTTCACAAAATCTTAGCTCTTAGCACAATATCTTACATGTTAGTTAATATTTATCAATTTGACTTAGAGCAGAAAAGGCCATCCAGTCCAACCCATATCTGAAACCAAAATCTCCCCTTCAAGATCCCCCAACAAGGAGTCACCTAATCTCTTCTTGAATACCTTTACTGATGGGGAATTCAGAATCTTGAAATGCAGCTCATTGCATTTTCCCACAGTACTATTTGTTAAGAAATTTTTCTTGGGCCAAAATTTGTTCTGCTGAAACTCCTCCCCACTCTCCCACTTCCATGCTTCTTATTCTTCCCTTTAGAGATTCAGCATAAAAAATCTCTCTTCCTTAGGACAGCTCTCCAACTTCTTAAAGATAGCTGGCAAGCATTCCCTAAGTCTTCTCCCCTCCAGCCCCATTTCTAGCCCCAGTTCTTTTAACTCTTCCCAATGTGAAATTATTTCAGTCCCCTCATCATCCCAGTCATACAAAATGTTCTCTAGCTCATCAACCCCCTTCCTAAGCTGTGACAACCAGAATTGAAAACAACACTCCCGTTACACTCTGGAAAGACCAGAAGACAGGCAGCCTCAGGCCTCCCAGCTTTTGGAGAGTATCCTTCTCGATTTGGGCTGATTTAATCAGCTTTTGATACCATCATCATCACCCCATGTCACATGATTCAATTTAATAAATTCAACAAGGAGGTGGCAAAGTAGATAGGTCTTAAAACTTGGAGTCAGAAAGACCTGAACTCAATTTATGGTTGTCCAGTCAGTATCAAGTGCATGCAACTCTATGTGGGATTTTCTTGGCAGAGATACTGGAGTGGTTTGCCATTTCCTTCTCCAGCTCATTTGACAGTTAGGAAACTGAGACAAACAGGGTAAGTGGCTTGTCTAGGGTTGTACAGTCAATAAGTATGAGGCTGGATTCAAACTCAGAAAGAGGAGTCTACCTAACTTTGGGCTTGGACACTGCCGGATTTGAACTCAGGATCTCCAGACTGCCAGACTGGCACTCTACCACTGAGCCACTTAGCTGCTCTCTGAGCTCAAATCCAGCCCTAAATCCTTCCTTGGCAAGTCACTTTACCTTTACCTGTCTTAATTTCCTCACTTGTAAAACAGAGATAATAATAGCATCTACTTCTCAGAGTTGTTGTGAGGATCAATTTGGTTATTATATGTAAAAAGCTTTATAAATCCTAAAGCACCATATAAAATGCTAACTGTTATTATTTATTAAGTTCTTCTACATGCAAAGCCCTGTGATAGGTGTTGGGAATCCAAAGACAAAAATGAAAGTGCCTGCCCTCAAGGAGGTCCTATTCAACTATGACTCTTGAGATTCTTTCAACCCATGACACTTCCCCAGGTCACTTTCATCACACTCTCATTGAGTTCATTTCTGTTCCATTCCTACATGGGCAAATGATTGTTAAACTAAAGTGTAGAAGTTTATCCCAATTTAATTCTTTTTTTCAAAGCAATTGGAATTAAGTGACCTGTTCAGGGTCACACAGCTGGTAGGTAAGTGTCAGAAGTGAATTCAGATCCTCTTGACTCCAGGGCTAGTGCTCTATCCATTCCACCATCTAGCTGGCCCCTTAATTCCACCTTTTTAGTTCTGCTGTTCTCTCTTGCTTTGCAGATTTTCTCTCATTCAGTTTATCCTCCTTAATTGCATCACAGCTGCATGTGACAGTGAAAAGAATAGAGAATTTGGGGTCAGAGAACTTGGGTTCCAATCTTGATCCTGCCATTTGTTATCCATGTGACTGGGCAATGTTTCCCTTCCTTTCCTTGAGCTTCAGTTTCACCAATTGTAAAAAGAGGAAGCTGGACTCCAAGATAACTCCTTATCAACAACAACAATAATTATTATAACAATAAGAGCTAACATTTCTCTAGCGCTCTTAAGTTTACCAAGTATTTTACCTAAGTTATTTTAGTTGATCCTCACAACAATGCTAGGAAGTACATGCTATTATTATTCCCATTTTACCAATGAGGAAGCTGAGGTTGAGAAGTTTAATGACTTGTCCAAGGTAGTAAGTGCCTCAGGATTTCAACTCAAATCGTCCTGACTCCAAATCCAGGGTTCTCTCTCCACTGCACCTTCTAGCACAATTGTCTACAGTCCCACTTTCTCCATCCTAGTATATTCACTAGTCCCTTTGTCCATAGGGACTGTGGTTCTCATTATGTGTGTATTTTGACCCTTGCCTCTGGTCAATTGCCTCTGAGAAGATGCATCGTAGAAGAGTAAGAGAGATCACCTCTACTTGGAGATCAGGGAAGACTTACTGGAAGAGGTGGCATTTGAGGCACTACATTTGGTACCTCAATAATTGTGCCCCCTTGAATACATGGTATCAACCTGAATTTCATTCTCTGCAAAATTGTACAGCAGGTTTCTTCCCCAGCAGGCAATATTACAATCTCATCTTTGAATAAAAAAAAATATGCTTTAGTCTATATTCTGAGCCCTGAAATTTAAACATCCTGGACATTTGTCTGTGAAACTCTTCTCTCTCTTCTTCCCTGGTATTAAAGAGACACAGAGACAGAGAAAGAATGAGGCGGGGGAGAGGGAGACAGAAATATGGAGATTGAAAGAGAGAGGGGGGAAGGAAGGGAAGAAGAAGGAGAGAGGAAAGGAAGAGAAACAGAGACAAAAAGACAATGAGAGAGAGAGAGAGAGACAGACAGAGGGACAAAGACAGAGAGAAAAGGCAGAAAGTGAGAAGATAGAGAAATAGACAAAAAGACAAGTGAAACAAAGAGAGAAACATAAGGTGATAGAAGAGATGTGGAAATAAAGAGAGAGAAACAGACAGAGACAGAGAATGAGAGAAACACAGAGACATACAGAGAGAGACAGAGACAGAATGAGAGAGAGACACAGAAAGATTTAGAGACAAAGAGAGACAGAGAGACATGGAAAATGAGAGAGGAACAGAGAGAGATAGATTCAGACGAAGAGAGACACAGAGAGACATGGAGAATGAGAGAGAGAAAGAAACAGAGACAGAAAGAGAGACAAAAAGACAGACAGAGACAGAGAAAAACTCCTGGAGGGCAATGAAGCTGACTTCCTCTCTTGCCAACAGGATGATTTCCTCTGTGAGCGGGGCAGCTCTGCCTCATTGATTTCTTTGCTAGCACTGCTAACACTTGTCACTAGCTTGGAGGACTAATGTGCTCTCATTTATTATCACACAGCTTTTCTAAAATGCCAGTGTTTTCCTAACAGACTGTTCGGCTGACATTTTCTATGAACTGCCGAGAGTAGTGAGTCCCCATGCTATGCTACGTTATATCTCGAAGAAGCATTCTCATAGAGCGGATAAAGGGCTGCCTGTGGGGACAAAAGAACTGAGTTCAAAACCTGACTGTGATACAGACTGACTGTGTCTCCAGGGGCAAGTCACACCTTCTCAGGGCTCTGGACAGCTCTCTGAGACTAAACTCTCTGGTCGGAGTTGCTATCTTGCGTTCGATCGACTACCCTGATGGAATCTCAGGTCCCAACCAAGCAGAGACAAAGAGATTTTCTTGTAAGACCGCAGACTCTTTTCTTACCATGTACCAGAGACTTCCTGTGAGGTCTCTGCTCAACACTGGGCTATCTGGGTTGATGCTGAGACAGTTATTGTACAGAAGAGAGATTCGTAGTCACGAGACCTAGAATTGAATCCCTATTCCACAACTGTGTGCCTTTGTTGGCTCCAGGATAACAGGAACTGGCTTTCTCTTTCTTTGCATCCCTATTACTTAGCAGAGTATGTGGGGTATTCGAGCAGAATTAGCATCTTTGGGAAGAGGGCTTACCAAGGGCTTACTCTTCCTTGATGTCCACCTTCCCCCACTTCTCCCTTGTGACTCCAAAAAGCCGAAGCATGCACAGTGGTCTTGGCAGACAGGCTACCCCAGTTTGAGAGTCACCAATAGGCCTTAACCCCTTGGGGAATATCTGTTCAAGCCCGTGAAGACTTCTGCTGGCAGAATAGGTAGATGAGAACAATTTGTTCCAATGGCCATGAAGGCAGCTAAAATGTGAAGTAATTAGAACTCGGTCAGACATCTAAGATAACAAAGTCATCCTGAATCCCAGGCCATCAACAGTCCTCCTAACTTCCTCCAAAACCACTGGGCTTTGATGACTGGAGGAGAGAGCAAGGCTGACAACTTCATGTAACTCTGCTCACTGAAATACAATCCCCCAGCAAGTCAAGACATTCCCCCACGATGTCATTGGTCTTCTTCAAAAACACCTGACAAACAAGAAGTGACTGGCCCATATTAGGTACTTAATAAATGCTTGTTGACTGACTGACCAACCTCACACAAACTCCATCACCTGTCTGAGCACACATTTCTTCCACAGTAAAATGAGGTTAATGATACTTTCACTATCAATCCCACAGAGATTGAAATGAAATGTCAGCTATGAACATCATGGATATTAACATCAGTGATCACTCTACAATTAAATTTGATAAAGGCCTCAGAGCCAAGGTTCAAGTCTAACTTTTGACTCCAACTAGCTCTTCAACTCAGTCAAGCAAGTCTATTAATCTCTAAGTGACCCCAGTTAAATCTCTGAGACTCCAAGTTTCTGAGAAGGTGCTGATTTGCATTTGGCAGAGAAAAGTCTTCATTGGGAACCATTAGACCAATTCACTAGACCAATGAAATTACAGGTTTGAAAAACAACAATCAGACCCCTGTGCTAAGTAAAGGCAGGGTGTGGTATCATGGATAGAGTGTTGACTTTGGAATCAGAAAGATTGGAAGTAGATTCTACCTCTGACACCTAATTTGCTATGTGACCATAGATTAATTACTTATCCTCTGGATCTCAGGAAAGAGATAGGATGTACAGTATTGGTGGCAATGATTCCCATACCAATGAACCGTCTAGATTTATTTGATAGTGATGGTGATGGAGAAGCAAAGATGAAAAATATTCGTGGCCCCTATCCCTGATGATCTTATAATCCATTACTGTACCAAGATGATTAAAATGTATGAATCTTTATATGTGAGAGAATCTTTGAGTCATCAAACCTTAGAGTCTCAGAGGTCCTTTAGAAGTGATCCAGAGCAACCTCCTTGCTCAATACAAGAATTCTCTTTATGACATTTTTTGACAGATCTTGGGGATCCACTCTCTCCCTGAATCCCTCTAGTGATCAGCAACTCAATACTCCCCACAACGCAGCCCCTTCTAATATTGAACAAATCAAATTGTTTCAAAGTATTTTTATTGAACTGAAATCTTTCTTCTAATAGAATCCCCCAACCCCCTAGTTTTCGGCAATGGTCACACTTCCTGAGTAGAAGTCAAGAAGGTCTAGTCTCTACCACCTCTTTTTATGCACTTTAGGCTCCACCCAAATTGAATTACTCTTCTCCTTCAAACACAACCTGTTCTTCCTAGACTTTGTGCAGACTGTTCCTGATGTCATAGATGTCTTCCTCTCTTTACCTATTCAATTTCTATTCATCCATTTCAAATCCATTCCAATCCCACACTCTCATAGAAACATAGATTTAGAGCCAAAGAGAACCCTAAGTTGAAAACACCATAGATATAGAAAAGAAAAAACCTTGGAGGTCATTTGATCTAAGTCTCCTCATTTTACAAATAAAGAAATTAACACCAAGAAAGATTGGATTATTTGTCTAAGGTCATGAAGGTAGTAAAAATCAGAGATGAGATTTCAACTCACTTCCTTGAACTCTAAATCTAGTGGGTTTTTTTTTTTTTCCATTGCACCTGACTGTCTTCACCAAGGAGCCTGTTTCCCTTTCCTATCTCCTAACTTCTTTATTTAGATCCCACATAACTTTGCCCCCTATCTAATGTTCTTATCATATAATACTGCATATTATAACTATCTGTAGTGATGTTTTACCCTTACACATGTACATGCACATACACATATACACACACACACATACACACCATACACTTTAAGTAAGTTCTATGAGGACAGGAGTACACACTATTCTATATATATATATATATATATATATATATATATATATATATATATATATATATATGTATTTAATAAATGATTGCTGAAAATAAAAATAAAATAAAAAATAAATGTTTTCTGGATTGAATTCCATATTGTATTCTTTAAGATAGTAGAAATTAGCAATCACACCCCACATCTACCAACTCAGCTCTGTCTTCATGCTCCAGACTAACTCTTCTCTTAGACATGAGGCTTATTCATAAGCTCTACAGCCAGGAGGGACTTTGGACGCCATTTAATCTAAGCCCTTGTTTTATAAATCCGAGGATTCTAGATTTAGAGCTGGGGGGGATTTTAGATGTGATCTAGTCCAACTCTCTTCTTTTACAGATGTGGAAACTGAGACTCAGAAAGAATGAGATTTATATTCAAGGTCACAGAAGAAGCAAGTGGCAGAACTCACTTGGAACCCAGGTGTTCTGAATCTAAACACAGTGTTTTTTCCAATTCCCCAATCTGCCTCCTACATTCTGCACCTGCAGTTTAAAAAAAAAAAAAATAAGAAGGCAATCCCTATCTCCCAGAGGACAGGGAGTGCCAAAGGGGTGGAGATTGAGATTACATCCATTATCTTGATGATGATGTAGCTGCTATAGAATTCAGAGGGAATCTGGTAGGGGAAAAGGGGCTGGTCCCCCACACCTCTTCTTTAAGTCCCAGAAATGCAAACTCAATCCATGCTTGTTGTTTCTAATAGAATCAGAGGCAAGAAAGTTTCCCACAGGCTGACATTTTTGGAAGCCCACATAATGGCGAGTTATTCATATCCAATCCCAGCACCCGATGAGAGACTGAAACATATTGTACCCATTACAAAAGAAATGCACAGTAGAAAGTCAGCCATTTGTGTCCATGACAACAGGGATGGGGGGGAGACATATTTTGGCAAATCTGAGTTCATTTATATTCAAATAAATATTTCAGTCGATGACTCTGGCAGTTTTTTGCAGGAGAGATTTCTAGAGCCATATTGAACACGTTGCTTTGACTTTAAAAACTTGGGAATTGAAATGCTGGCCAATTCCAAAGTCTACTGGGCGCCGAGCAAGAGAGAGAAAGAAACTGTAAGGTATGGTCTTGTTTGGCACATTAGCTATGAAGAAGCAATTCACATACCAGGCAGGGGGTCAAGCTAAATAATCTCTATGGTCCCTTCCAGCTTCTGAGAGTCTTGGATTCTGTGCTCCTGACATGGGTTTACCCACTGTTGTGAAAGGTTATAAGTAGTGGATTTCATAGAATCACAAACATGGAAGGGACCTCAGCAGTCATTTGGTTCTGAATAGAAATCTCAATATCATCCCAACAAGCAGTCAGCTAGCTTCCCACCTAAGCCCTACCAGGGATGGGGAGCTCACTATTTCCCAGAGCAACAATTTCTACTTTGGAATGAGTGAGTGAATGAATGAATGAATGAATGAACAAAAGAAATAGCAGATATTATTAATGTGTCAGGCACTAAGCTAGGAGCCAGGGGTAAAAATAGAAAAGTTATAAACCCCAGATTTCAAGGACTATCTAACAATGAGAAAATAGTGGTCAGAGAAAATAATTTCGGCATAGGAAGGCACACAGATTGTGAATGGAACCACAGAACAGTTCACTACCATGTCCATTCCAAGAGCAATGGTAGTATTGATTTTTTTTATTGTTTCTAGAGCAAAGAAGAAAGCCATCTCTATCTGTCCCCCTTTGTCCTTTATTGAGCTACCACTGCTGGAATATATCTGTGGTATTCAGGAAACTTGCTGTGCCTCCTTTGCTATGTATGAATCAGAGTTGCAAAGTATCAGGGCCAGAAGAGCCTTAGAGAGTCCAATCCTCTCATTTTACAGACAGGAAAACTGAGGTGCAAAGAGAGGACATGAAGTAGCAAATAACTGAATAAGAATCTGACCCCAGATCTCCTGACCCCAAGTGCTTTCTGCCACTCATTGCTGCATTATAATACTCCAATAACCCAAATCTTCATTTCCAAAGCACAAAAAGCAAATTGAGCTGCAGAAAGAATAAAACTTCCAGTCCTAGAGGAAACCAAGTCTCAGACTCTATATTATGCCCTAAAAGGTTTTGCTCTGGGGGTCTACAGGCTCTAGCCTTTGATATATAATATGACCTGTCAGAACATATGATCCCATTTAGTCATTGCTCACATCACTCACTTCTCTGAGTATTTACCAAATTCAAGCCTCATATTTCTGCTCTTTTCTCTTTCAAATATCTCCCTCAGAGAATTGATCCCCTCTCTTTGTCTTTTTCTTGATTTCAAAGAGCACTCATATTCCAAAAACTTCTTCCTTCATTGGCAAGTTGCTTCTTTCTCCCACCTTAGCCTCAGTTTTTTTGTTTGTTAAATAAGAGAGATGGACTAGATTCAATCCAATCAACATTAAGCACTCAATATGTTCAAGTCCTGTACACAATGTTGGAAATATAATATTAAAAAGCAAAATAAAACCCAACATAGCCTCTGTCCTTAGAGGGCTTATAATTCTAATGGAGGCAGAAAAAGGTGAATAGTGGCCTGCAGGAATTAGTATTGATGAAGTCAGGGTACCAATTCCTAGTTCAAAATAAGCATGTGACAAATTCATAATGGCTACTTCTTTGCCAAAAGATAGCTTTATTTAGAGAAACAGATTATGACAAAATAAGAGGTAAAATAGGCACCAGGAATGGCAAATAGGAAATAGAGCTAGGAGAGCATATAGTTAGCAAGGAAAAGATAAATTCCCCAGGGGAACTTATAATAGAAAAGAAATACTCTGTGAGGTGGGAGTAAGCCATTGACTGGCAGGTTAGATCCATGGAGGAGTTTAACAAACTAACCAGAGTTAGCTAGAGAAAGATACCATTAAAGGGAAGGCCCTATAAGGAAGAGGGGAGAAGGAGGGGGAAAAGGGAGGGAGGAGAGAGAAAGGAAGGCAGAGAGAACAGGAGGGAGGAGGAGAGGAGGCAGAGAGGGGGAGAGAGACAGAGACAGAAACAGAGAGAGAGAGAAACAGAGACAGAGACAGAGACAGAAATGGAGAGAGAGAGAGAGAGAGAGAGAGAGAGAGAGAGAGAGAGAGAGAGAGAAACCTCATAGTGGCCTTAGTCCTGGAAAGAAGTTAGCAAAGATACTCATCATAAGCAGATCTTTTATAGGGGAA
This sequence comes from Sarcophilus harrisii, assembly GCF_902635505.1. Taxonomy (NCBI): domain Eukaryota; kingdom Metazoa; phylum Chordata; class Mammalia; order Dasyuromorphia; family Dasyuridae; genus Sarcophilus; species Sarcophilus harrisii. The sequence goes on from NC_045428.1 coordinate 543,840,992, forward strand.
ATAGAGTTTTGAAGGTTTCTCAGGGAAACCAGGGAAGTACAGGAGAGAACTCAGAGGGCGGGTCAAGGAGGAGAAGAAGTGTTCAGAGAGGGATCAAAGAGGAGTCAAATGAAATAACTGACAGATTATGCCTCAGACCTGTCTAAAAATATACTAATCAATATCTCAAAAGGTTGTTTAAAGATACTCAGAGGTTGGGGAATGGATAATGGAGGTTGATAAAGAGTTCCTCACAATTAATTTATACAAATAGGATAGTCTAGGAATTTGTTATATCTGATAATAGCCATTGGAACTTCTTCTTGATAGGGGAAAAGATTAAGTCCACATCAATATAATAAAGAGGGAGTGGGACAGAAACCAAAGCAAAATCTAGGCAAATGCAATGAGAAATTTGAGGAGAAGAGAGACAACAACCACTGGTCAATAGTAGGAACTTAATAAATGTTTGCTGATTGATATGACTGACTAAATGTCAGTAAGTCTAAGTCTTTGAAAGCCAATTCAATTGAGACAGTGGCTAGAGAGCTGGGTCTGAGGATTTAGTTCAATTCCAGCCTGAGAAACTTAGTATAACTCCTGGCGAGTCATTTAATTTCTACCTGCCTCCATTTCCTCAGCTGTAAAATAAAATTACCAGGGCTATGGTGAGGATTGAATGATATAAGATTTGGAAAGAACTTAGTACATGCCTAATGCCTAACAGAGGTTTAATTAAATGTTTATTTCCTTTCTTTGGAATTGATCACACAAGCGTAGACAGACACAAAGAACTGTCCAGCATAGGATGTTCACATCAGAGCAAGTGCTGTGCTCTGTAAGCAAAACAGAATTGAAATAACTCAAAAGATATACAAGATGCCCAAATGTTCATATGGACTATTTACATCCAACCTGTGGTGGAATTCTGAGCCC